>NW_024355990.1:474066-482728 GCF_902729225.1 Pteropus medius | reverse complement strand
AGTGTTAAAGATTACTTGTCAACGACGTCATGAACCAATATGGCGACGGCGCAGGTAACTGCGGCGGAGCAAGGCGGCGGCGGCGACGACCGCGCCAGTGGCGATTGATCCCAAGACCCGCGGTGCCGTGGGCAGGCGGCGCCGGTGGCAGATCCGCAACGAGGATCTATGACAACGACGGCGGTCAGGCGTTCGACATCATGACGGCGGGGCGACTGGGTGCTATGCGCGGCGGCAGCGACGCGACCCCGCGCGGCGTCAGTGACGACGGCGCCGAGGGACGGCGACAACGACGGCGGCGGTACTTTACTTGACAACGGCGGCGGCGCTGCTCACGACGGCGGCAGGCGGCGTGGTGGCGGTTTACGACGACGGCGGTGACGGCGGCTAAGGCGGCGGCAGACGACCGCGCATCGCGCAGCGCCTGGCGCGCGGCGTGCAGCCGGTCATAAGTGGCGATTTTGGCGGGTGACCGCAGGCGGCGACGATCCGCGACCCGCGGCGCCGGCGGTCACGGCGCCGGGCGGCGGCGGTCGGCGGCGGCGATGGCGGCGACGGTGTGTTGAGGATGGCGATAATGATGGTGGTGGTGGTGATGATGGTGGTGATAATGACGGCGATGATGGCGGTGGCAATGGAAATAGTAATCACATTGATGGTGTTGAGGGTGGTGACAATGTTGACGATGGTGACGGTGAAGAAAGTCCCTAGAAGAAACCTGGAGGAGTAGAGACCACACCTCTAGGATTTGGCTGCTACAGAGGCCCCGCTGTTTGCTTCAGAGCTGGCGCACCCATGCTATTCCCACGGGTGGGGCCAGTGCGCCCAGAGAGGAGGCGACAGCTCTGATCTTGTTCCCCAGGGACGCAGGGGGAGCAGGACGCCATGCTGCAGGGAGAGGAGCCCCACCCTGTCATGTGGACAGCTGAAGTTAGACCCACAGACGCAGTAGCGGCATGCGGCCTTGGTTGTATGGCCTGTAGCAGAGAACATGAGCCTGGAGGGTCTCCACCCTCGCTCAGTGCGGACCTCGTCTGCAGACTCCGGAAGGGCTCCCCGGGGCTCTGCACCCAGCCTCTTTGCTCAGAACGTGAGGTTGCATGGATCCCGAATCAGAGCCCTTCTCTGCGGGTCACCCCGCCTCAGTGGCCCCACTGGGACCAGAGGGGCCGCCATATCTGGACTTTAGAGTCTAAGCACCCTGAATGTGACATAGTTTCACCTTGCACCTGCCCTGCAATCACCTGAGTTGCCCAGACGTTGGCTGTTCTCCATCATTAACGGGGCCGCCCCCAGCCGGACACCTGTGCATGGTCTAACCAGTGTGATTGATGTCACCTTCTCTCCAGCTGGGTCTCAGATCTGGGGGTGTTGGGACCAGGCAGCAGCACCAGCGGAAGTGTGTCCTGGAAAAGTACAAGTAGCCGCTGACTGCCCTGGGGAGGCACCAGGCACATGCTCCCCACCTCCCTTCTGGGGCAGGTGTCCTCAGCTGTGGGCTGTGTAGAGAGCCCATGCCCGGGCAGGGACCCAGGCTGCCGCCTTGGGCGACGGAGCTCTGGGTGGGGCTACAGCCCAGTCCGGCTGGCCCTTCCGGCCCAGTGCTGCCTCTTCCAACAGGCAGTCTTGGCTCCGAGCTCCCTGGGCAGCGCTGGCCTGGGCTCTGTGTGTCGGGAGTGGGGGCGGGGGGCAGGATGGCAGCCTGCGCTCCCCCACCCCCAGTCCTGCTTCCTCCCCTGTACCTCTCCCAGGCATGGGTTATGGGTGGTGGGCAGTGACAGGGCATGCCCCTTTGACAAGTTTGTGGTCCCACGGGATGGGCAGCTGGAAAGAAACCCTTGGAGCCGATTCTGTCTCTGGAACTGCATTTCTCATGGAATTTAGTGACACAGCTGGACGTGAGTTCTTGCAGAAAAAATGTCATTCCAAAACATAATAAAGCCCTTAGGCATGGAGCAAAGTTTTAAAGTCACATTTGTAGAAGTGGGGGCTTTATGATTTATGACTTAATGGTCCATGGGGCGAATCACAGGTGGGTGAGTACTTTTGCACGGAGTGCAGCAGGTTTTCAAGGGGTGAGGCTCCTTGACAACCCAGGAGGATAGCCGCAGCCCCAGGCGTCCCTGCCCCCGCCCCCCAACTCTGGCTGAGCAGCGAGCCCCTTTCTGCGGAAGTTTTCAGTAGTCTGAAAAAGACCAGACAATAAGGATGGCGAGGGTTTTTCATAAAGGAAGGAATACCCAAGAAACTAGGAAACGGAGAAGCAGCACCAGGCACAACCACGGGAGGCAGAAGTGACCCACGCGTCCTCCAGCAGGTGGATGGGTGAAGCTGGCACAGACGCACAGAGGAATAGTACTCAGCCTTCAAAAGGAAGGAGAGTGACTGCGTGGTGGACCCTTAGGACATGGTCCCACGTGAAATAAACCAGTCACTAAGGGACAAATCTTGTGTGATTCCACTCATGTGAGGCCCCTAGAGGGGTCAGATTCACAGGGACAAAAGGGATGGCGGTCGCCAGGGCCGGGAGCAGTAGGATGGGGAGTCAGCCTTTAACGGGGTCAGGGTTTCTGTTTGGGGGTGGATGGTGGTGATGATTGCGCAACATCTGAATGCTCTCAATGCCCCTGTCTCTGCCCCTGCCACCCCCCCCCCCCCCCCCCGTCTCTGCCTCTCCAAATCACCCGCGTCCTGGGCTTAGGAGGGAAGCGAGGAGCGGCCGGGGTAGCGGGTTCCTACAGGTGGCTTCGCCCCACAGCGCCGCCAGCAGGTCTCACCCAGGGGAGCACAGCTTGGACATCCGCTGGGGACTCCCGCCCCGGGCACCTCCTTGCCAGTGTCCTGGCACCGCGCCCGCGACCCCCCTCCTCCCGCTCCTCCAGCGTCGTGTCCCCCTCGATCCGGCGCCCCTCCCCGTGCACTCTGCGCCGCGCCCCGGGTTATTAATATCCGGGCACCGCGCGGGGCCGCGGCGCATTCCCAGCTGGCGGCCGGGCAGGTGTCGGGGCGACTGGGCCCGGGAGCGGAGAGCGGCTGTCCAGGCGGCACCGGCGGGCGGGCTCCCCGCCGTCGCCCAATCCCGCGACCCCTTCCGACGCCCCCTGCTCGCTCGGCCGGGGCGGAGCCCTCGGGGAAGGGCGAGGGCTTCGCGGACGGACCTGCCTCCCGGTGACCGAGGTGAGCGCGCCGAGCGCTGGAGTGTGGGGTGTCGATGGGCGCAGGGAGTGGGGTGCGCGGTGCGCGAGGTGTGGGGGTGCCCCAGGCAGAGCTCGCGGAGGCGTGTGGGAGCGAGGCGCTGCGGCGAGGGGCGATGAAGCCTGTGGGGCTACAGGCGCGCGCCGCGGGCTCGGCGGGGCCTCGCTTCGCCCCGGGGGCTCCGAGGCGCGTCCCCCAGCAGCCCCTTGATCTGCTGCGGTCCGAGACACCGGGCCGCCTCCCGCGGAGCTGGGGATCCCGCGCCGGCGCAGCCCGGCTTCTCGGCGGCCGTCGGGGAGGGCTCTGGAACCTGCGCCCGCGGCCGGCAGCCGGAGAGGGGTTCCGGCCGGTAGGAGGGGTCCCCTCGCCAGCCGACGCGGCGCCAGCTCCCCCCCGACAGGCGCCTGGGGCGTCGCCTCTGCGCCCTGGGCCTGCCCGGGTCCCTGCCCGCGCGGAGGGCCCGGATCGCCGGCTGGGACGGTCCCGAGCCTGTCTTTATCACCCCAGCACTGGACGCACTGGACGCCAGCGGGGTTCCCGGATGTGGGGCGGCCGGGGCGACCCCGGGGCCTGCCCTCCTCGCGTAGGTGTTCGCACATCTTAGGCCTTTTGTTCTCATGAGGAAAATCCTCGCACAGGTCTCAGGTGCGCAACTCCGACACTTTTTACATGTGTCCAAGCCAGTGTAAGCCCCCATGGGGACACAGCACATCTGCACCCCCAGCGGCTCTCCTGTGCCCCGCTACAGTCGACGCCCCGAAGGTAGCCACCATCTGGCGGATTTGGCCTCCCCCGAACTTGCCGTAAAGGGAAGCGGGGCGCGTCCTCTGCGTCCGCTCCCTCCGCGCAGCGATTACTCCGGCTTCGTTGCGACCGAGCGCGCTGACCGGGATGTCGCCGCTGGCGCGTC
This sequence comes from Pteropus medius, assembly GCF_902729225.1. Lineage (NCBI taxonomy): Eukaryota > Metazoa > Chordata > Mammalia > Chiroptera > Pteropodidae > Pteropus > Pteropus medius. Next base: position 478,623 of record NW_024355990.1, on the reverse strand, counting down.
CGCGCTCCGGTGTGAGGACGCGGCGCTGCTTCCAGCGGTCGCTCTCGCCTCTGCGGCCTGCGCACCCACGTCCGTTGGGTACAGGCCCAAGGTGCAGCGCTGCGCCAGGGCCGCCCGTTCGGCTTGGCGGACGGAGCCGAGTTGTTTCCCAAAGCGGCTAAGCGAGCCGGCGTCGCCGTTCCCACCCGCAGGGAACGAGTCCGTCCCGGAGTCCCCCACGGGCTGTCTGTCTATCGTCCAGCCGTCCTGCAGGCACGGCCGCTTTCTCCGCTACGTGCCTGACGGCTGACGATAACGAGCGTCCTTTCTTGTGCTTCTTGGCCTTTGGATGTCCTCTCTTGAGAAGTTCCTGTTCGAATCTGGTCGACCCCCACTCCCCCTGCCCCCCAAAAAAGCGTCCTTAGCCTTTATTGCTGGGTGGTTCTTGTGTACATTTCCGTACTACTTCTCTGCCTGATTTTAGTGCAGTGCACTTGATGGCCTTCTCTTTTATTTCAAGTGTTTTTTGAGGAATCTTTGCCTGCCTAGGGTCATGCAGATAATCTCCCGTTTCTTCCAGAAGCTCAATTGATGACTGACTTAGCCAGTTGTATGCAGGCCCACAGCCCGTCCTGAGTCACTTTGTGCGGGCTGGGGGGCTGGGGATCAATGCTCATTTTCCCCACGTGGCTACGTGGAGATTGCGGGCTCTTCCCTCTTTGCCACGTGCGTTTTCCCACTGAACCCTGAGAGTCAGCAGATACTATTTTTGCAGTCTGAACAGACCGTATTTTCAAAACATGCAAGAGAAATAAATTGGGAGAAAGGACCCTGGGTAAGCGAGGCCCCCTGCTCATTCACAGATGAGAAGGTGAGGCCTGGGGAGGACTCCTGGCTCCATCTACGGCTGACCCGCCCTCGGGAGCTGCCCTACTGTGCCCCGATTTTCAGAAACGTCTGGTCAGCCCCAGAGGCCTTTGGGCCTGCTTTGAGGCCCAGGGCGAGGTGCTGCTGGGACATGTGGTTCCCTGGTCCCCCTGGATGACTGGGAAGTGAGGCAGAGTAGTAAAATCCTGAACAGAGAGTCCCTAAGGTGAGCCCTGTCCCTCTGCAGCCTCCTCCCCAACCCGGTGCAAACTGCCTTCACTCGGGCTCGTGGGAATGGGAGTGGGTGCCTGATCCATATCATTAACGGGCATCTTCTCCTGCAGGACAAGCTTGCTGCCCACAGATGTCCCCGCCCCGTGCACAGATGCAGCACGCCCCAGCCCCTATCCCAGTGTGAGGCGGCAGAGATGGCCCTGAGCCTGGAGCCGACGAGCAGGGTCCCCACGCTGGCTACCACGGGCAGCCCCCTGCCCGAGCTGCCTGGAGGCTCCAACGCATCCCTCAACAGCTCGTGGGCCAGCCCGACGGAGCCCAGCACCCTGGAGGACATGGTGGCCACGGGTGCCATCGGGGTGGTGCTCTTGGCCATGGGCGCGGTGGGCGTGGCCGGCAACGTGTACACCCTGGTGGTGGTGTGCCGCTCCCTGCGCGCCGCGGCCTCCATGTACGTCTACATCATCAACCTGGCGCTGGCCGACCTGCTCTACCTGTTCAGCATCCCCTTCATCGTGGCCACCTACGTTACCAAGCAGTGGCACTTCGGAGACGTGGGCTGCCGCGTGCTCTTCAGCCTAGACTTCCTGACCATGCACGCCAGCATCTTCACCCTGACGGTCATGAGCAGCGAGCGCTACGCCGCGGTGCTGAGGCCGCTGGACGCCGTGCAGCGCTCCAAAGGCTACCGCAAGGTGCTGGTGCTGGGCACGTGGCTGCTGGCGCTGCTGCTGGCGCTGCCCATGATGCTGGCCATTCGGCTGGTCCGCAGGGGCCACAAGAGCCTCTGCCTGCCGGTCTGGGGCCAGAGCGCCCACCGCGCCTACCTGACGCTGCTCTTCGGCACCAGCATCGTGGGCCCCGGCCTGGTCATCGGCCTGCTTTACGCGCGGCTGGCCCGGGCCTACTGGCGGTCGCAGCGCGCCTCCTTCCCGCGGACGCGGCGCCTGCCGGACCCCAGGGTGCTCTACCTCACCCTGGGCGTCGTGCTGCTCTTCTGGGGCTGCTTCCTGCCCTTCTGGCTGTGGCAGCTGCTGGCCCAGCACCGCGGAGCCCTGCCGCTCTCGCCCCGCACGGCGCGCCTGGTCAACTACCTGACCGCCTGTCTCACCTACGGCAACAGCTGCGCCAACCCCTTCCTCTACACGCTGCTCACCAAGAGCCACCGCGAGTACCGCCAGCGCGCGCCCCGCGGCCGCACCAGGGGCCCGGCGCGCGCGCCGGCCTTCCCGCGGGGCTGCGCCCGCTGCGCGCGCGACTCCGGCCGCTCGCTGTCCTCCAGCAGCCGGCGGGCCCCCGAGCCCGCCAGCCTGTCGCGGGCGGCCCCTGGGGGGTCTCCGCCCGAGCGTCGGGGCCTCTAGGCCGCGCTGGGGGGCGTGGCCCCGGGGGGAGGGGCCCCAAGGCTCGGTCACTCCCAGGAGCCCAGCCCCGATTCCTTAGTCCTCTTCCAGAAGGTTCCCTGCTGTCCCTTCCCCTTGCTCATTTCAGCTCCATCAGCCCAGCCGACTTCCTCACACCGCCCAGAGGTTCCCCGGCCCCCCTGGGAGGGTCTGCGCGGCTGAGGCCCAGAATCAGCTTCAGCAGCCGTGGCGATGGGCGTCCTCACCGCTCGGCGCTCACCGGGACTCAGCGCCTGCCCGCAAAACCCTCCTGCTGGCTGGTGCGCAGCCTGGTACCCATCCCCGTCCCTCCCCGCCCGAAACAATAAACGCAGAGCTGTGACCCCTGTCCTGCCTCAGCCGTAGGAGGGGAGCGGAGAGGGGTGCCCTGGGACGTCTCCCAAGCACGTGCGGAGGGCGCCCGTCTCCCTTTGAGGCCTTAGCTGGTGGCTGGTCTGACAGATGGGGGGTGCTGTCTGGCCTGAGCCAGTCTCCGTGGTGAGGCAGGGAATGATCACCGTAGAGCTCCCCGAGGAGAGGACGGCTGGGGGGAGGGGTCATTCCAGGCCATCGAGCACCGCGTCCCCACCGAGACCAGGAGCAAGAACCCTTCAGATTGCAGCTCACCTGCCTCTCTCTCCCCGCCCTGTGGCTTCATCTCGTGCCTCCTGCGTCAGTGTCTGAACTGGGCCTCCTGGGGGCACCGAGGTCACTGGGCCTTGCCTACATAGAGCCCATGCCTGGTTGGCCCTGCCACCTGGGGAAGGAGCCGGCAGAAGCAGAGGGAATGGTGGGGGCAGGTGTGGGAGCAGGAGGAAGTGGCCTTTATCTGAGGCCGCTGTTAGGGCTTGGACGGACTTCGGGGAGGGTGGGGTGAGGCCACCCACAGGTGGGGAGGTTAGCTAGAGAGGCCCCAGCTTCAAAGTCGGGGGGGGGATCAGGGAGGAGACACTTGGGGAGGAGCTGTGGGAGAAACTCTGGGGTGGAGTGGGGGGCCAGGCCGGGACAATGCTGAGGGGTGGGGAGAGGCACAGCATCTTCTGGGTGGGGAGAGCAAGTCTGGGGGGCTGAGCTTGCAGGTCCCCAAGAGAGGCTAGAGATAGACGCACAGGTGAAGACACACACACCAACACAGATACAGATACGCAGACACACAAACAGACACGTGTAAATACAAGTAAACACATAGACATGCAAACACGTAAACACAGACACAGAAACAAATACACGTGTAAACGTGCAGGTACACGGACATGTACATACATTATCCTGACAACGCACATACGTGAACGCACAGATAGATACACGACACATGCAGACACGTGCCGACGCGTGTGTGAGCCACGGAACGGGGACGAGAGGTCTCCAGAGACTGAGAGGAGAGAACAGACAGCCACTTCCCTCTCAGGAGGCTCGGTCACCCTGGGAGGCTGCGGCCACCGAGTCAGGGCAGGGGACACAAGGGCAAGGCTCCTGCAGGAGAGCTGGGGCCCTGGGGACAGAGGCCTCACTCCAGGAAGACAGGCTGCCTCTCTGCTCCCGTCCGTCCGTCTGTCCCTCCTGGTCACTCAGCGAGGCCCTGCTAGCCTCACAGCACAGACCCTGAGTACAGGCTGGCCGCCCCAGGACAGCCGGCTCCATCTGGGCCCCCAGGACCAGCGTGTCACTGGGCAGGGGCAGGGCAGCACGCACCTCTCCCATCTTAGCCTGGATGACACCTTCCACTAGTGAGCATCTTCCCGGGTGTCCTCTGAGCCCCGGTGGGTTCCACCTTAACTCCCCGTCCCCAGGGAGAGGCTCAGATCCGGAAGTGGACAGCCGAGCCCAGGCAGGGATCACCCCTCCCCGGAGCTCGCCACCTCCTTTGGGGCAGGTGGGGGCAGGTGGGGTCCAGGAGGTCCAGGAAGGAGGGCCGCCGGCTCAGGCCTGGCTCAGGCTTGGTCAGAAATGAGACCCAAGCACACCCCCTTGCTGCCATCCAGGGGTGCCCCGCCCACAGTATCCACTGAGTGTCCTCTGGTGACAATTTCCCTCCAGCCCCCGGTCCCAGCACAGCCTCTCCTGGCCTGGCCTCTGCTGGTTGATCCCTTCCCATCTC
>NW_024355990.1:464313-474035 GCF_902729225.1 Pteropus medius | reverse complement strand
TCCATCCGCAGCATGGCCAGGCCAGGGGATGCTCCCTGGGGCGGACCCCCATCCCCCGCCTGGCAGTGCCCACCTCCCTGCCAGCCCCTCAGGGGCTGCGTGCTGACGTCCTGTGTGCTTCAGAGTTTAAAAACGCTAGCAGATGCTCCCACACATGTACACGCTCGCACACACATGCTCATGTGTACAGGCTCACGTGTACACACCCACGTGTGCACTCGCACCCACACACAGCCCACACACATTCGCACGGCCCTGCCCTCCCCCGCCCCCGCACCCAGGGCCACTTGGTCAAGGCCAGGAAGGTGACGGGCAAAGGCCAGGCTGGGTCCTGCGGGCACATCTGCCACCCGCTGGGCTCCTGGCAAGAGGAACCAGGTCTGAGCCGGCAGGAGCCTGAGCTGGGGAGGCCGCACAGGGGGCCCAGGGTGGGCGTGGGTGCCGCCCCTCCGCCAGCATGGCCCCGTCACGGGGCAGCCGCACACTCAGAAGCGCGCCCTCTCAGGCAGGCGGTGGTCCTGTCGGTTACAGACCTTGCGACCCCGCCCCTGACCCTGTGTCCCAGTCCATCAGGAGCCCCGGAGGGACCGAGCCAACAGGACACGTGGCAATGAGGAAGCGTCCCTCGCAAGAACTGCTCCCGCGCGCGTGGGCCGCGAGCCTGGGCCCTGTCCACTCCGCAGCCGCGTCCCCGGCTGGGCACGCTCAGCCTTCGCAATAAAAGAGCAGCTGTTCTGGGCAAATGCGACTTAATGACAGCGACCGGCTCCCAGGCACATGTGCGCAAGGCCGGGGACCGTGGCCTCGCTCCCACTGGCCAGGGCTGGCGCCAGGACAGTGCTGCCCGCAGGCTGGGGGAGGGAGCACTGGGCCCCTCGTCCCGTGACGGTCCCCACCCCGCCTCCCTCCGTCGTGGGGCAGCATGGCCCCCTGAGACTGGGCCCCCTGGGCTCCGACGGGAGCCAGCCAGGCCTCCTCCTTCCAGCTCTGCCTCAGGACCCTGCGGCTTCTCCCCCTGGTCACACTTACTAGGGGTGGGGCGGCCAGCAGGGCCCCTCAAGAAAAAGGGACGCCATCAGTATGGATCGCCCTGGTTCTGTGGATCACCCGAAAACATCTGAGCAGTCCCCCAGGCCCGGCCCCCGGCCCCCGGAGGGCACTGGCCATTTCTCCCGTTCCCCCGTCCTCAGGAAGGCACTGACCCTGTCCCCCCCATCCCACAAGCCTGGGGGCCTCACCCAGGGTGACCCCCATCCGGGGCCGAGGGGCCATGGGGGGTGTGGACAGGGAGAGGAGGGGTGGGGATGGCACGTGGAAGCGGAGACAGGAGTGGCAGCCACTGCACTGGGTGCCAAAAGCTGGCCTTCCATCTGGGCCCAGCCCCCGCCTCCAGGGCAGTGGTGGTCAGCGGTCAGCGGCGGAGCCGGGAGGGCCGCCTGCTGTCTGGTGGACGAGCCCCTGGAGTGGGGGCAGCCAGGCTGCTGGGCGAGGGCCCTCGGCACTGAAAGGCCACTCGCCCACCAGCCAGGCCCGAGGATGAAGAAGCCAACACGCAGGCTCGGCCCACAGCTTGTTTAGTGTCCAGGAAGCACTCAGCTCCAGTCGCCTGACCACTGCGCGGACCCCCACCCTGCTGTCCATCACGGGGTGCTCTGGGCTGCTTCCAGGACCGTTTCAATGATCACTTTAATTCGGGGTGCATGGGCCCACCCTTCCTGCACCCCCATCTTGGAGGGGATCTGTGTTCCGAGGCCATGCAGTTTGGGGGGAGATCAAAGCAACTCCTTCTGCAGTTTGGCCGTAGAGAGACAAAGACCCCTCCGAGGTGTCCGAACGTCCTCTGAGGCTGGACCCGCTGTCCTGGGCTCAGCCCCACGCTAGCGGGGACCAGAACGAGGCGTCCAGCACAGGATGCAGGGCGTATCACCGGGGTCCCCAAGCAAAGCCAAGTCCAGATGGGGAGCTGGCCGGTGCTGGCAGCTTGCACCAGGAGGGGCGTGAACGGTGTCCCTCGGCCAAGGAACCGCTGCCCTCGCGGGCTTTGTCCTGTCTCCTGGAGGTGGCGGAGGGGTTGGCGGAAGGTGAGGAAGAGCCAGGCGCCAGGAACCCGGGCCGAGCCAGAGGTCTTGCTCCCCGGGAGGTGGGTGGGCATCCGGTTGCATGGATGCCCGGGCGGGCGATGGGTTCGCCAGGCACAGGCACTTTCCTGCCTCGCAGGCTGGGCGGTCTCACTGGGTCTGGCTGCTGCTCCCCGCAGGGCAGTGAGATGGACACATGCCTCACCCCCCTCACCCCACCCCACCCTCGCCGCCAGCTCGGCCAGGCACTCCTGGCCCGCAGGAGAGAGGCCTGTGTGAGTACCCCCTCCCCCTACCCAGCGGGTCCCCAGTGGGGAGGCAGAGCCCAGTGTGCTGCTGAAGGCCACTGGAATATGTGTCACCGTGTCACACCCACGGCTGCTGCCCTTTGTGTCTGTTACGCATCAATCAGGAGGCGTGCGCTGCACCCCGGACTCCCTTGCTGATCGCCCTTCCAGGAGCTCATTCTCAGGGGAGTGAGCGGCACCTGCAGCCAGCAGACGCCTGTTCACCTGCCCGGCGGTCCCCGGCAAGTGGACCTCTTGTGGGGCTGTGGCAGTGACAATGCCTGTGTGGGGGGAGGTGGCCCTGCCAGGGAGGGTGGCCGAGCCGGTTTGCAGAGACCTGAACCCTTATCTGATTCTACAGCAGTGCACACCCAGCTGACAGGCCTGACCTGGTCACCTGGAGGACTGGCCTTGCAGGGCAAGACACTGGGGCCCCCCACCCCCCCATCCCATGCAGAAAGCACTGGGAGCTCACGTCCCTCGCCCCCCATCAGATGTGAGAAAGGAGGAAGCTCGGCCAGTAGAGAAGGGGAGCCCCACTCCCTGTAGGGGAAAGGTAGGTGGCTGCAGCCCCCCAAACCATCAACCCGGGAACCCAGGAGCCCCAGCACCATGCTCAGGGACGGGCTTTTCCACTGGAATTCCAGACAGATGACTCCCGAGCAGGAAGCGGGGCTGCCAAGGCCGACGGCCAGGAGCTCCAGGCTCCCGCCTCCTCCAGCAGCAAGCGCCCGGCCCCTTGTGGCTATGGCCAGTGCACCGGGGACCAAGTGGCCCCAGGGCTGCCCAGGGCAGGCCTGAAGGCTGGACGGAGTCCAAGGCCAGGTGGCAGGGTGGTGGGCAGGGTTGGAGCAGGGAGGTGGCCTCAGCGGTGGGTGGCCTGGGGACTGGCCCGGTGCCACAGCCCCCTCCCTGTGCATCCCCCCGGTCCCCAAGGCGGCCCCTCCGATCCCTCACTGAGCTTTTTTGTTCCTGTCTCAGAGCCGAGTGACAGGAACTCGATGGGCCACCTGGGTCACATGGTGCCTGTAGGACAGGGGTGAGCTGGGAACTTCCCCGCCAGCCCAGGGTGTCAGGCCACCCTTTGCCCTCGCGGCCAAAGGCACCCGCTCTGTGATTGAAAGTCCAGAGCCTGTGTCTCACCCTAAAACTATGTGTCAGCGTGAACTGCCGAGAAACAGGGAGGCTTACGGGATGTCGCCCTCTGTGCTGGCCGCTGCCCTGTGCCAAGGTCCTGGCTGGCCCCGTCGGGGAGGGCCTGGGGTCTGGGGGTGGGGGAGGGCTTCTGTCCTGGCCTCCCCAAACTCCACATCCTCACCCCGCCCCCTCCCTTCCCCATCTCCCCCGCCCCTAACCGCCCCCCCCAACTCTACCCCGTTCCTCCGGAAACTCCAGATCAAGACTCTCCCTCTTTCCCACAGCTGCCAGGGGCCTCGGGCCTGAAATCTGAGTCTAGGCTGCTGGATTCTCCCCTGCTTGGCCTCAACATGCTGTGTCTCCTGGGTCTGCCTGATGGCTCTGTCCCCAGATCACGCACTCGGTTTGGCGAGTAAGACTTGTTGTCGCACGTGGCCTTCCCAGCTCAGAGCACTTGCTGGGTGTGAGTGGGGCTGGGTTTATGGAAGATGCTGCGTCGTCGGCCAGGGTCCCCACGGCTGGCATCTTGGCCCTTGGCCCCCCGTCTACGCCCTAGACCTGACCCCTACCTGGAACCTTCTTCACGGGTGTCATGAGTGCTGATGCTGCTTCCCAAGTGGGGGCTGCTGGCCCCACATGGCACTGTCCCGAGCAAATGACTCTTCTGTCTGCGATGAATGGGGCTGTCTGCCCAGGTGTGGGGACCCCTTCCCGCTGGCTCAACGCCAGGCGGACCGCACTTCAACGGCACCCAGAGCAAACACACAGGGGTTGGGAGGCGAGAAGCTGGTTCCCTGGATTTACTCACAGATGGAAAAGCATCGGAACATGAGCAAATCCGACCCCAGTGACTCCTAAGGCACCTTGTTCAGTGACCTGCTGGATGTGGCTACTTCCGGCCGGTCGATCCGTGGCCTACGTGAGGGCGGGGTCTGCGATGCCCAGGTCGGGGTTGCAGGTGAAGGCGATGGTGATGGCGTAGCGGGTGCCCCAGTGGACCTTCTCCACCCGGTGCAGGTTCTCGGACCCCGAGGTGAAGAAGGACACCCGGCCTGGGGGAGGAGGCAGGAAGGCGTGGAGGCCACGTCCACTGCGTTCGTGCCCAAACGGCGAATGGGGGTCGCCCGCCCTCCCCGGGAGCTTGCCGAGGCAGGAGGTGGGCAAAGGCTGGGTGCCCCCGACACGGCGCAGCATCCCCCCTGGACCCGCCTGCCGCCCACCGCACGCCCACCTGCCCGGGGCTCCACCGTCGTGTTGGCCCCCTCCTCCACGAACACGAACCGCCCGCCGCCGAAGTCGTCCAGGTAGTCGGACAGGTACAGCAGCGAGGTGTAGTCAAAGGAGCCGTAAGTCACCTGCGGGCAGAGGGGTGTCTCTCATGCGGCCGCTCGCCGCCTTGCCCGCGGCACGGCAGCCCCCCCGCGCTCCCCTCCCCCACGCCTCTCCAGGGATTCCCGCGCAGCTCCGAGTGTGCACGGGACCCACGGTGACAAGTCCACGCCGTGGTGACTCCTGGACGGGGACCGTGCAGCACACCAGCCCACAGGCCTATCTCCTCGTCAGGACAGGGAGCGAGGGTCAGTGACAAGCGCATCTGCCCCTTCTTTAGACACCAGCAGCCCCGGCTCCCTCCAGTCGTGGCAAGAGGCAGGCACCAGAGACAGCATCGTGTTCTGGAGCCCAGCACCCTGCTGTGCCGTCGTCCTGCCTGCCACCTCCAGGACGCCCGTCTTCCCAGCTGGCCCTCCGTCCGCACTGAGCACGTGCGCCCCCCGGAGCCCCTCCGTCAGTGGACCCGCAGAGTCTGTCCTCGAATGTCGGGCTCTCTTTGCGTGGACGGTCTTCTGGAGGATGGTGTGGGGGCAGGACGGGGTCTGGGCGTGGACCCTGACACTGCACCCCGGCCTGGGAGAGGGACCGCCAATGGGTTCGTAGCCGCCGACCGCGTCGCTGCAGCTGCGAAGCCCTCGACGGTCGGCGAGGAGTTGACCCTGCCTGCTGCTAAGGACACCTGTCGTGGACTTTTAGGAGGCTGCAGCGCGCAGGTGGCTTGTGAGCGTCTTTCGGCCAGCACGAATGGAGCAAATGGCAGAGGGTCTGAGGCTGGGCCGTCAGGGACCCGTGCGTCGCCGTGGCACGCGCTCCAGGCCGAGTCTGCGGGCGTGGACAAGGCAACGGGCTGGTTTTCGTGCCATCTGTGTTCGAGAAGATGGGCCTGGGGGTCTCTTAAACGCCCTTCGCTGCCAACCAGCACCACAGCTGCAGCGCTGTTCGAGTCTGTGAGCGATCACACATCGGGAAAACGGAATCGGTCACTTCGTGCCGGGACGTGCACGGACGGGGTGGCTTTCTGTCTCACTGCTCAGGTCAAAGCGGTCGCTTCTGAATGTGAGTCTACGCACTGTGTCATCCACAGACAAATGCTGGCTGCCCGAAAACTGTCACCTGAACGTAACGTGACGTTGCAGGATGTGATTGAAATGATTGACCCCACTGAAGTGTGCGCCCTGGGAGGAGTCGGGCGCAGAGCACACACATCCTCCGTCTCTCAGACGCGAGGCGGCTTCTGAAGCCAGCCACTGGCCAGAGCTTCTGACTTACGAGAGCTGCTCCAGAGATCTCTCTTGGAAGAATAGTCACCACGGGCAGCACATTTCAGTGACACAGAACGGGTTGCACAGTTTGCTCATGTGACACAGTCAACCTGCTTAACCAGCTCGAGCTGCCGCCTCGGGGAGAAGGGCAACTGCGTCCGAGTCGGCCGACGAAGCGGCTGCGCTCACAGCCACGCGGGAGTTACGGGGCGACGAGAGAGCCCCCGGATTCTTGGCACGTTCCAAACGTTAGCAGGGCTTTCAAAGGAGATTCCGCTCGGCCGTGAACGCAGCCGCTTTCCGGCAAGTTGTAGAACCGTGTCATCACATGTTACAATGTAATCGTAGAAATAAAGTGCACAATAAGTGTAACGTGCTCGAATCATCCCGAAACCCAACAACTGCCCCCGTCTGTGGGAAAATCATCTTCCACAAAACCAGGCCCTGGTGCCAGAAAGGTTGGGGACTGCTGACTGACAGCATCGAGGGCGAAGAAGCCGTGGGGTGGACGGAGGGGCTTGCAGTGGGCAGAGGGACGTGCGGCAGACGGAGGCGTGGACGGAGCCTGAGGGATCTCCTGCATGGAAGGAGGAGCAGCCATCCACGTGCCACACTGAGTCGGGTCCAGGACAGCTGAGCGTAGCCCGGTCCAGTTATGGGGCCACAGATAAGGAAGAGCGAGTCAGCGGTGACCGGTGTGGCAGCCGTGGCCGTCTCCGAGTGGTGCTCCGGGCCAGGGGACAGGGACCAGACTACGGGAACCAGGATGGCGTGTCCAGCCAAGGGGTGCATCTTCAAGCATGAGAGAACTTGGGGTGCAGGGCATCCGCTTCTCACCCAGAAGCTCTCCAGCCGCCCCCCAGAAGCAAATGCCCAGCCGAGCCTCCCAGCCCTCACCACCCATCACCCACCTTGGCGTTTGTGACCTGGCCCCCTGTGCACACCCGCCTGCCGCCCGCCTCCACCCCAGCTCTCCAGTTGCACGTGGTCTCTGGGGCTCCCATGCAGTATGTGGGGGCGAGTGGGAGAGAGTCAGGCTCCTGCCCCATGCGTCTCGTACGGCTCCCACAGGCTGAAGCCATCGAGAAGTAACCACCTGGGCGGTTCACGGGTTCCAGTCATTTTGGTGTTTGGTGAACTGATGCCGGATCAGGGGCCCCAGAGGGGGTCTTGGTGGGGGACGTGGAGCCAAGGCCAGGTGTGTAGGAAGGGTCCAGCCCCATGGGGTTGCGCACGGCATGGTGCCGAGCTCACAAGGTGACGCTGGGTCTCATCACCTCGGCAGGCTTGCTGGCCCTCCCTGCTGCTGAGCCCAGCTCCTGTCAGGGGGCATGGCGGTCATGGTGGGGGGTGAGCTGGTTACAGGGGGCGGAGGCGGGAGAGAGGGCTTTTAGACCTTTCGAGCCTTTATCAAATGTGTCCCCTGGCTTGGCCAGGGCTCCATGTCCTACTCCCACGGTGCCCACAGGAGTCTGTACTCCTAGCCCAGCAGCTCAGACGCGGCATCCGGGCCTGCAGCACAGTGGCATGCGTGACGCCGGGGGGCCGTCCTTGGACGTCTCTCCCTCACACCCCGACGCGCTCAGGGAAGCGGTCCCCAGGCTGCAGAGTGTGCGCTGTCCACCGCTGCCTGAGCGTGAGAAATGGCATCTCACTAACTTCTTTCATTAACCAGACACGTGCTCCCCGTGGCCTGGGGAGGGGACACCTTCCCTGGGTGACACAGACCACCGCCGTCTCTTCGGCAGCCAAACAGAGATTTAAGCCAAACCTCAAATCGCATGAAGCCACGTCCGGTGTGACCCCCATCTGCGGGAACCCCAGTACCCACCAGGCTGCTCAGACGTTTCTGTCCCAGTTGCCTTCCCCCCCACCCCGACTTCGAGGGGTTCTCAGGAAGCAAGTGACATTCGGCGCGGCCGTGGCCTTTCCCCACGCCGCTCCAGCAATTCGTGCTCACGCGTTTCCCTTTGGAAAACCTCAAAGGTTTGTCTTTGAACACTGGGTGCCTGGTCTCCTGTGGCGAAGCAGTTTGGAAGGTTGCGTGGCTGCTGGGTCGCGGGTCACGGGTCGCCACACATTACACAAAGCGGGCTGGGGAAGTGGGTGTTGCCTGCTGCAGGGCACCCGCGATCGAAGCAGGACTCTTGGAATTTTCTCCCAAATGCAGCTTCTCTTCGTTGGCCGCCCTAGCGTCTCCTGCTGTCTCGCCGCTGGGTCTTGCCCCCTTTCCAAAGCAGCTCTCCAGGGACGCTTGTGCTTCACTCGCTTTGGCGAGTCTGCTCGTGGGCTCATGAGAACGGTGGCTGACACAAGTGTGCAGCGTGGGAAAGAGGCACAGACGGAAGTGGCAAATGAATGGCAGGCGGGTCACGCGCGGACTCAGACAGGGTCAGGTTCCAACTCAGAGCCCGTCACCAGTGCGGCTCAACTGCCGCCTGCCACTCACCGATGGGGTTCTGACATGTCTGCAAGCACCTGACTCATCACGGTCTCGGTGCGGTCAAACCTCCCTGCTCACGTTACCCTGTGCCTGCAGCCGCTGCCCAGCGCAGGCGCCACCGCCCAGCTCCGCCCCAGCCCATCGGGCGCCAGGCTCTCAGAGGGCGCGTGCCACCCAGGTCCCTCACATGCACAGGTCACAGTAGAGTTCCCGCTCCCGTGAGCATCGAGTGCCTGATGGTCCAACGTGGAGCTGAGGCGGAGATGCCGGTGCTGGGAACGGCTGCAGACACAGATGGGGCTTCGCTGCTCGCCGGCCGCCCACTTCCTACTGAGCGGCCCGGTTCCTAACCGGTCATGGACCGGCACTGGTCAGCGGCCCAGGGGTTGGGGACCCCTGCTGTCAAACCTTGGCTCTTCCTCAGCAACATCTACGATTATCTTACGCCCAGGGTCTTGGCCTGGCACCCTAATGAAATAACAGGTCTGGGTGACTGTTCCCACAGGTCAGTGACTACTGACGTCATGAGGGGGCGGTGGACGGGGCCCGGTCACGGGTGCACTGGGCTGGTGTCTGAACCCACTGCAGGTGAATGAGCTGGCCCTGATGCCCCTTGGACGTCCCCACGTCCCCGACCTGAGTCTGGTCCAGCCCCAGGGCCCCCGCTGCTTCCTCACGAGCGCGTCGCGAGCTTCTTGTCACCGTCACGTGGGAAACAAGCTTTACGTCCTCGACGGCATCTCCCAGCTGAGTGAGGGTGCACCCAGCGCCGGGGAGGGGCCGCCAGCCCTGGACGCACAGGCGCTGCCCAGGTGCTCGGGGCCCAGACGGCCGCGCTGGGCGGCCGGGACGCACCTTGTCCACGTGCGCGTGCCAGTACTCGTCGTGAGCCGTCCGGGCCTCCGTGCTGTTGATGCGGGAAAAGAACGTGGGCTTCGTCAGGTGCAGCGAGGACGCGCTGACGCCAAAGGCCCGGGCAACTGCGAGCTGCACCTTCTGCCGCACGTCTCTGCGAGGGAGGGCACACGCGTCACCGGAGCAGCACGGCCGCGGAGAGACTTCTCCGTGCGTCCCTCTGTGCCCGCGCGGGCCACGCTGACGCTGGAGGGCAGGAAGACAGACGTGCACACGGCACCCCGCACACGGCACACGGCTCTGTGCACACGGCACCCCGCACATGGCA
>NW_024355990.1:319589-464161 GCF_902729225.1 Pteropus medius | reverse complement strand
GGCACCCCTCATGCGGCACCCTGCACATGGCACACGGCACCCCACACACAGCACACAGCACACAGCTCCGTGCACACGGCACCACACACATAGCACACGGCTCCATGCACATGGCGCCCCACGCCCCGCACACAAGTGACATGGCACAGTACGGGCATGACCAGGAACCCTGGGACTGGCTCCTCATAGGAATAACCACGGCACCCAGCCCGATGGGGCAGTGTCTACAGGGACGGACAAGAGCAGTGATGAAGGCGAGTGGCCTTGCACATGTCCCCTGTGTCCCTGGGCAGCACAGAGAGGCCTGGAGGACCCCAGCCCTGCACTGAGGTGACGCCGGGCATGGCCGGGGGCTGGGGCTCCAGCCTGACCCAGCAGGGGGGTGCCCCATGCGCACACGGGCTCCTCTTTGGCTTGTCCAGGGGGCTGAGCCGTGTGCTGAAGTCCTCAACCCACGTGCCACGCGACACAGCTCAAGAACAGCAGTGCACAAACCATGCTAACGTGTTCAGACCACCGGCTGGCCCTGTGTGCATGTCACCGGCTGCAGGGCGCTCCCATCCAGGCAGGGGCCCCAACCGGGCACAGCAGACGCCCCCAGTGACCCCTAAGCTCAGCTCACTGGGCACCCCACCTCTCTTAATGTTGGCGCTGTTCCCATGACTTCTGCTGCGCCTTCGCCTGGGATTCCAAACACGCCCAGACCCCCGACAGGGCGAGATTGGCTCCCAGCCCCCCATCCCGGCTGCCGGTGCTTCCTAACCGAAACAGAAGGGGGGCCAGCAGGGGCCAGTCTGCGCCCTCCCGCCCCCGCCCCCCTCCGGTCTCCCCCTCACCGGTACAGCTGGAAGTCCTCTTCTGAGAAGATGTTTTCTATTTTATCCCCAAAGTACCTGTGAAAAAGTAAAGAGTGTTAACAAATGTAACGCTTTATTTATTTTTCCTTTAAATTCAGTATTTTTTCCAGCTAACCCACAAGTCCCTGAAAATAGCTGGCCCTGAATAGCTGATGGCATCCGGCCCCTCCCGGCCCTCAGGCCCCTGTTCCTTGGCCTCGGGCAGGTCCTGGGTTCCCTAGGAGCCCCGATGTAGCACTAGGCTGGTCCCTGATGCTGGATGCTTGATGCTCGGTGAGCAAAGTCCCTTCCCTCTGAGGAGGCCACGGCCTCCGCCCGCCTGGTCGGTCCAGGTCCCAGTCCACGGGACGCGTGAAGCCGCTCTGATCCAACGTGCCTGCCTCACTCAGGTCCCGGTCAGGAGATGAGGAGACGCACACAGCCCACTCAGGCCCAGCCGCCGGGCCCGCCGCCCCTGGGGTTCTCACCTGTACAGGTTCACGAAGTGCTTCCCAACAGACAGGGCCCCGGAGTGCAAGTCCAGGATGGACGCCTGTGAAACACGTTGGCAGAGCCGAGCGTGAGGCCACGTGGTGGCGACTGGAGGGGGCGCCATCCGCCGCGGTCTGAGACCCGCCCACGCGCTCCCCAGGTCCACAAGAGGCGGCTCCCTGGGACCCGAGGAAGCCGGCAGGGGACGTGGGACGGTCTGGGTCTCTGCTGCCAGAGGAGCGGACTCTGGTCTAATCCTGCAAACGGTCCACCCACCCCCCGCGAAAGAGCTCGAAGGCCTGACGCCAAACACAGTCCCTGAGCCTCCTCCCTGTGCCTCTGTCCACGTCAAACCAGCGGAGAACAGTCTCCTGGGGTTTGAGTTGTACAGTTCATTAAGTTTTGGCATCAAGATGTACCCACAAAACCACCAGCACCAACAACAAACACGCCCACCACCCCCGAATTCCCTCGTGCCCCCATGTAAGCCCAACGGCGCCCCAGCCCAGGCAGTGGTGTGCTTTCCGCCATGGTGGGCTGATGGGCACTTTCTAGAACCCCGGGGAAGTGGCATCGTGCCCGATGCACCCGTCATGGTCTGGCTCTCATGTGACGCAGCCACCCTGCAGTCTGTTCACCGTGTTTGTGGATTGATGGACCTTTCCTCCTGCCTGCCCGCAGCACCCCAGTGTCAGGGTGAGCCAGTGAGTCCCCCCGTTTGCTTGCAGGCGGGCGAGTCTGTGTGGACAGCCGGGTAAACGCCTGCGAGTGGAATCGCTGGATTGTCACTTTTTAATGAGCCGTCAGTGTGTGTCCCGCCACCGCCCACCTGCCTCTGTGGGTCCGCCATGTCCCGGGAGGGGACGTGGCCACCAGTCTGGGGCGTGTCTGTGCTTTTTCTCATTGATGCAGTGACCAGCCCAGGGGTTCGTTTGACCATAATCTGGGCTTTGAAAACGTTAACTGGACTGAAAGGTATCAAACCTGGTTCGTTTCCGCAGGACAACTTCCCGTGAGCGCTGCGCAAAGAGCAGAACTGAGTCCGCACTCGGAAAGTTTTCAACAGCTACTCCCCCTGAACCGAGCCGAACCGTGACGAAAGAAGCCCCTTGATGTTCAGAGCTCAAGAGAAAAGACTGCACAATAAAGCCACGGGTCTCCGGCTGCGGCCCGCGCCCTCGGTCGGCGGGTGCCCCTCGGCCTCTGTCGTCACGGCTTCTCCTCCCCACCCCACCCCCCGGCTCGGTCTCCCTCTGCCTTCCCCTTACAAGGACACCTGTCAGAGGTTTAGGTGAGCCGGGATGACCTAGTCAAGAGAGCCGTCACTCAGTGACATCCGCAAAGACCCTGACCTTAATAAGGGTCCGTTCACAGGTTCTGGCTAGACGCGCCTTTCAGGGGCCACAGTGGGTAGCAGTGCCCACACCAGGTCTGGGGGCCTCCGGCCAGGAGGGCAAGGAGCGCCAGCCAGCGTTTGGCCACTGTTCCCCACAGTCCCTCCCATTTCCAGGGCTGTCACCCTCCTCACTCGGCTCCCACCACGGGCTTGCCCGTCAGCTCCCCGCCTGCCCCAGTCCAGCTGCCTGAAATGAAATGCACGCGTGGTCTGAAGCAGGTGGCCATGACGCGCCTGGGGATAGGGGGCGCTCATCCCCGCCGAGCGGCTGCAGGCAGTGCCACAGGGATCCTGGGCCTGTCTGCGTCTGTGGTGAGGACACTGGGGGGCCCTGGATATCCAGTGCCTGCCCCTCCCTCTTGGGGGCCGGCAGACTTAGCGGGGCAAAAAGAAGCGGGAGCCACTCACCCCTCCGTCGGATCCTCCCAAGGAGAGCCCCTTCTCCGCTATGCTGTGGGGGAGACAACCTGTCAGATCCACGAAGTCGTCTCTCGCGATCGATGCGCCGTGAACAGCTGGTTAGCGCTCGCGGTGTGAGCACACGTCTAGACCGCGGGACTCAACTTCTCAAATTCCCAATGCCGTGACTCTGCCCAGCGAGCCCCATCATGCCGTCTGGAAACGGGCAGCGGCCTTCATGGGGCGCTCGGCACGTGGCAGAGTCAGCAGTGTCAACGGCTGCTCGAGGGCCAGACACAGGTCTACCTGGCGCTCACTTCCAAAGATGTTTTGTGTCTGAACAGCGTGCCAGATGTCTAAGCTTTAAGGTCTTGTTTTTAAAACCTCAACAAGGAGAAATCCAGTTGCTTCTCAATAAGACGCTCCACATCAGCCAGAGCTGGTCGGCCGGAAGGCTAACGCCCCACCAGTTCTGGGGGAGACGGAACTACTACCTGCTGGCCGTCTGCTGTGGGTGAACAGCAGGCTCCTGTTGGGGCTCCCCCAGGAGCTGATGGGAGCGGCACCCCCAACCCCAGCCTCTGAGTGGGTCAGAACCACTTCCCCTGGAAGGGGGCTTCTGGAGGCTTCTGTGAGCAACCACGCCACACAGGGCAGCGGCTCTTCCTGCTGGAAATTGGAAAAGCCTATGCCTGCCCTTGGAAGCACACGAGGAAATTCTTATGAAATTGGAAATGAACTCTTTAAATGGTCTTTTTAGTGGTGAGCCTCTGCTCCCCACCCCAGGCCCACTTTTCCTGCTCATTCGGAGAAGCGTGGTCATACCTGCGAATGCGCCGGGCTTCGTCCCTGCTGATGACAGTGTCAGTGACACCCCGGCCACACTTGGTAGGGGAGCAGCCTGGAGAGAGAGGAGCCAGGATGAGATGCTGACCCCATGCCAAACCCCGACAACAAGGCCACCTGTGGGCGGCCGTCTCCAGGACTTGGTGAGATGGGGCCGTGCCTTCCACAAGACTCGAAGGGGCCAGATTCAGCAAATAACACGCGGATGCCCAGTTAGATGTGAATTTCAGATAAGCAAGGATGACTTTCGGTATGAGTCCCTGCAGGATGTGTCGACGTTTCACTGGGCGGGTGCCCGCACCAGGCGGTTCCTTGGGAAGTACCTGGCGCTCTGCCCACTGAAGGTCTAGTGCCATCAGAAAGTCCCTCCTGGACGACCAGAGCTGTGCTTGGGATTCTAGTTATTGTCCTATCCCAGGCCTCACGGCCGCTGTCACCACGTGCTCCCCACACGCTGAGCCCTGCACTGCTGTGTCACTCTGCACCCAGGACCTGCAGCTGCTCAGAGCTCAGAGGGGACAGGGCCAGGGTTGGGTGGGCAGCTCCAGGGCCAAGATGAGGTGGAGCATCAGAGATGACAAGCTCTGCAGGCTCCTTGCGTTTGGCGGAAAGGGCAGGCTGGGTCCCTCGCATGCGTTGTGCGTGGGATAAACCCAGCCGATGACACGGAGCCTTGGGGCGCTCTCAGGACCCCTGGGCTGGCTGGCCTGGAGCTTTCCACCCTGCTGCCCCGCTTCCTGCCCAGAACGTGTGCCCGAAGCCTGGAGGTGGAGCGAGCATCCTGGGGCCACACGAGTCACGTGCCGAGTGAGAGCACTGAGGGGCTCGGACCCACATGGGCTCAGGGGGGCCCAGGATGGCAAGGTGCGCCTTGCCATGCGGGAAAATAAACTACTTGGGGCCGTTGGGGGAGGGGTTCCTTGGTTCCATGGGGCTGAATACAGGTGTTTTCATTAAAAAAACGAAGCCAGATACATGATTTTTACAAGGGTTACTTCCTGAACCGGACGATGCAGGAAGGTGGAGGATAAAGACAAACACAATGACAACTGGAAGCCTGGAGCGACGTGTACGGCCACCAGATGTGCTGTAGGACAAGACTGTTGGAGAGGGAAGAGAGGCAGCTTCATGATCAAAGGGACAATTGACCAGGAAGATAAAGCGCAGCACAGAGCAGCCCGTGACTTCGCGGCAGCCAGCACTGGGAGACCAGCCAGGAGTGCAGCCTCTAACGCGCCTCTCAGTAGCTGAGCGGGGAGGGGACAAAAACCCATGAGGACGAGAGGCTCTGTACACACGAGCTTGGACTAGGAGAAACATTTAGACCTCTCCCTGCAACTGTTAGAAAACACTATTTTCCAGGTACACGTGAGACATCACCCAACACATCTTAGGCCACAAAGAAAGTCTGAACCAATATCGCGGGATCTCTAGCATACAGATTATATTATCTAGCTCCAATGTAATTAGGTTAGAAATCAATTTTTAAAAAAGAACCAACCACAAATAAATAAATAATAAAAAAGAACCCAAGCGCCAGGGATTGTGAAATTTTAAAATCCAGCAGCGACACAGCAGCTACAGCACATACGAGTCGAGAGCATAACCTGGGTGAGAAAGTGAATTGCAAAGGGTCAGCGCCCATGCGTGAGTGTACACGCCACAAGCACGCGGTGACACGCTCCGGGCAGACACACGGGGTGGGCGGGGCCGGAAGCCCCTCCCGTATGAAGAGCCCCTCCTTGCTTCTGTCACCTGAGGGCGCAGGGGACCGAGGAAGGGGAAGTACAGAGTCTTTAAAATACGCTGCGGCTCTTTTTTTTATTGTGATAAAATATACAAGATGTGCTGCTTTAACCGTTTGGAAGAGCCCAGCTCAGGGGCACTGTGTGCCTTCGCACTGCGGTGCAGCTATCAGCACCACCGTCTCCAGAACTGTCCTCTCCTCAAACTCAGTCTGTTCCCGTGCAACACCAACTTTCCCTCCTCCCGCATTCCGACTGTTTGACGTTGAAGCAAAGAAACTTCTCTTCAGTTCTAACCACCGCAAAATATTGTCCTGAACGCTGGGACTTTAGAGGGAAAAGCCGCCTGAGGCAGCGTCCAAGCACGGGACACTTCGGGGGGCTAGAGGCTGAAGCCCTATCCGCATGGGCGGCCCTGCCCAGTGAACCGCGTTCCTTCGCTCTGGACCCCGGCAAGGGCGTCACAGCGGCGCCCCCTGGTGGAAGGATTTGCAATGTCCTCTTGGTTCATGTTCGAAGCGCTGCTCTGAATTAAAAAAAAAAAGCTGAATTCTGCCTGTAAAACCCAGTCGCTAGGGTTAGGTTTTTCAAACTGAGCAAGCATCTAGGCAGCAGCGAACGTGCAGGAAAATACAGCAGCCAAAGAAGGCCCGAGGGCGCGGGTCTCACGTGGCCCTGTCGGCACTCCTCGGGACGGGCGTGAGCTCTCCAGGGTGCTGAACCCCGCTGGCCCTCCGCTGGCCCTGCTCTGGGCTCCTCTGGGGACCAGCCGGCAGCCCTAACCAGGCTGTTGGCCACGCCCTCCTGCCCTGAGTCTCAGAGGTGGGCGCCAGGATGGGACCCTCGACCACGAGGGGGAAGGGATCCTGGGAGTGACCTTCCTTATTGGAACACTTTCCGCAGTGACAACATTCCAAGACGCTCTTCACAGCCAATGCCTTTTCTGGTTTCAACTTTCTCATCCCTCCCTTTCCAGCTCTGCTACATCCCTCCAGACAAACCGCCACCTCCAGAAGGCGCTCGCAGGGAGGGACACGTCACTGAAACGCTGGCCACGGCCTCGGTGGTGACCAGCGGGCTGAAACACCTGCACTTCCCCGCCCAGGTAGGAGGAGGTCATCCACCACCCCCTCCACCACTTTTGGCCTGATCCCACCAGTTCACCATAGCAACGGCCATGCATTTTGAATGCACCGCATCTCATGTGAACGTGCTGTTCTTTACTGGATCACCGCGGCACCGTACCTTCAAACCTTCGGTGACTGTCATAGTCCTCGGAGCAGGGCACCTCGATGAACCTGCCGGGCAGGACCTCGCCGCGATGAGCCAGGACCTCGGTGACGCCGTCATCGGCCCCCAGGATACCCCAGAGCAGGAGAGCGGCTAGCGCAGCGCAGGTGCCCAGGCCAGCGGCTCGCAGCCACTTTCTCCGCAGCTCCCGCAGTGCCCGGGCACTCTTCACACTGAGGACAGAAAACAGGACTGCGGTGGCCCGACTGTGCCACGTGTGCTGAGAAGGCAGACCGCGACGGCCAGGGGCCATGTCCCCAGTTGGTCACAGCCCTAAGCTGTCCCTACACTTACTGTTCTCAGCCTTCATTCAATCCAGAGGCACCCGCCCGGTGGGGAAGACGTGGTGGAAACCGTGCCCCTGTTGGACCAGGCAGGGCTCACTGCGCCCCCCTCACTGAGACCAGAGGGCATGCCCACAGAGAAGCTGTGCGGGGAGCCCTACCAGAGTCTGTGGCACGATTCATGTCGCCTGCATCTGAAAATGACTACTCCAATCCCACACATGCGACCCCAGCATGTGTGCATGCATGCGTGCACGTGCACACTCACACGAACTAAGTTAGGTGTGAGTCAGACCCACTTAACTGAATACAAGCACAACAGAAAGTGAAACGCTGTCTACACAGCCTGGCATCATGTACATGGGTCACACTGCTTGTGCTGAAGCTGCATGCATGTGTGTCTCTGTGTGTCTGTGTAGAACATACCCGTGCACGTGTGTCTGTATACATGCACATGTTTGCACCTGTGTGTAACTGAGCAACTGTGCACTCTGCTGTCCAGGAAAGAGTTGGTGGCTGGAGGGTTTGAAGGACTGGCAGAAAATGAGAAAAGACCCCAGGGTACCCCTTCTGGAGATGCTCCTTGTTTTTCAAGTACATAATTCATTCTGGAAAAGCAGGAAGCTTGCCTTCTATTTTTATGTCCCTCAGCACCTCTCACTGCTATACAAATAATTCCAATTGAACAAGTCTCGAGGTGGGCACAGCTCATTCAGACTATGTTGGGTGGACGCATGATCATTTTAAACAGAGATCATAGATACCTGGTGGGGTCTGCCCAGCCCACAAAGCTCCCCACCCCTAGAGCTGCTGTCCGGCCTCTAGCCACCTGGCCCTGTGATTAGACTGGGTGGACACCTGACGCCAGTGTGCCCATCATTTCTCTTCCCCAAGCATTCGGAATCGGGCAGGGAGACTGCCAGCCATTTGCATCGGAAGGCGGCTGAAACCCTAACCTGCGGGGGCACAGCCGTGGGCAACAGTTCTCCTGGGACAGCCTGGCTGCTCAGGCAGCAGGGGGGCGGGGAGCGGGAGGCGCTGAGGGAGACAGCAGAAGAAACAGCCTCTCGGCCAGATTTGGATGCGACACTTCCCTCAGGGTCACCACAAATTAAGGCTCCCTCTGCCCCCACCCCCCCCACCCCTGCTCGAGGCAAGCTGCTAAAAACAGAAGGAGGCTGCGTTTTCAGTTCCTGGAGCAAGGTCCATGGCCTCTGGGGCAAGCACCAAAAAGCGGGGATTTTTCTTGCGGTGACCAAAATACGCCCGGCTCCGAAAGCTTTTGCAGAATCCCCTCCAAGACCACCTTACTAGACGGTCGCTCATCCACCCATTGGGCCATCCACCACGTGCAGAACTCTATGGAATGCCGCTAAAGAATGCCTCACAGAGGCTAGCGTGGGAGCCCCCGGCCCCCAGCGGGAGGCCCGCGTGGAGTCCCCTGCACGCATGGGGCAGGGGAGTCAGGGAAGGTATCCGGCGGGGGTCCCCCGTCCACTCCGCGCCACCGCCTCCCAGCCCCAGCTGGCCACGTGGACCGCGGGCGCCGGCGGCGACCGGACTGTGCAGGCCACCCTCCCAGAAAGCCCCGCCCACATGGCCACACCCACACGGTGGTCCCGCCCACAACAAGCTCCGCCCTCCGCCCGGGCCACGCCCACCTCGGGCCCCACCGCCTCCGAGCCCGCGCGCTACCGCGCCGCCCCGCACCTGCTCGGGCGGCGGCGCTCGGCCGCCCCGCTGCCCTCGGGCGCCTTGGGTGCGCCCCTCCTCTGAGGCGCCATCGGGCCAGCCTGCCGCGGAGCCGGGCCTAGCGGGAGCCGCCCCGAGCCCGGGACGGACGCCGGGAGAGCGAGCGCGAGGCTGGCGCGGCCGGAGACGGAGCGACACGCTCGGCCGGCAGCCCCGGGCCGCCGCAGGCCGGAGCAATCGCAGGCCGAGCGCCGAGCGCGGCGGCCCCGGGCGCGCACCCGCGGCGCACCCCGCCCGGCGCAGGGCCTCCCGGCTCCTGGAATCCGCCGAGCGGGCAGCGTCCGCCCGAAGTGCGTCCCCGCCGCGCCGTGCGCCCGCCCGGGGTCTCCGCGCCCTGTTGCGGGGTCTCCCAGCCCTTCCCTGGGGTCGCTGCGCCCTCCTCACGGGGTCCCTGTGCCCTGTTGGAGGGTCTCCCAGCCCTTCCTTGGGGTCTCTGTGTACTGCTCCGGGGGCATCTCCGCGCTTCCATCCCGGGGTCTTCATGCTCTGTTCTTGGGGTCTCTGCGCCCTCCTTGGGGGAATCTCCCAGCCCTTCCCTGGGGTCTCCCCGCGCCCCTCCCGGGGTCCTCGCGCCCTTCCCTGGGGTTTCCGCGCACCCCTCCCGGGGTCCGCGCCCCATTTGGGGGCACTGGCACCCTGGTGCTCAGCACGCATGTACCCCAAGGCCCTCTGCTTTGTGTACAGCTCTCAATTTCCCTTGAGAACCTTCGTCCGGGCGGATGAGGAGTGAGAACTTAATCAGCCCAGGCAAGACCTCCGATTCTGAATCAGCGGAGTTAGCAGTGAGAGTCATTCATGAGGATTAAGTCCGAAGAAGGTGAGTAATTTACTGGTTGGGGTGGGGCGGGGGGCGGGGACCCAGGATTCATTGAACTAAAAAGAGCTGTGCCCCGCCTTCCTGAACCTGGGGAATTAGGTGCCATCGGACTCCACTCAGGGCCCTTGGTGCGGGAGGGACCAGGACAGCTGCAGACCGACTTAGCCTGATAATGGCCGGGTCTGAAGTCATCCGCTTCCACAGACCGCGCAGCAAGGAACCAGAGCGGGGCGCTCCGCGCTCCGAGGAGATGGCAGACCTCTCTCCCCCTCTTCCTTTGCACCGTGCGGGGAGGTGGGGGGGAGGGCGGGGGGGCGGGGCGGTTAAGGTGAAGGACTCTGACGTGTCCGCTGCAGGTGGGGTGTCTCTGTTGAGTTTCCCCCAGTGTTACAGCAGTAACAGGGTCTCTGCTGGTCACCAGACGCTCACACCACACTGCAGACTTCTCAGCTGGAAAGTGTTCCTTTTACATCCATGCCCTGGAAAATAGACTAAAACGATTCAACTTCAAAAGCATGGCAGCTTTCAGCATGCTTTTTTTTTTTTTTAAAATAAAACTCCTTCCTCCCTCAGCTGGTAACTTAGAAACTGCCTTAAGAATTTTGTCATTGAGATGGTCTTGAGTATAATTTGTTCCACTCCAGCGGGTTGGTCCTGTGCGCACCAGTTTCCTGTGTGTACCTGCTGAAGTACAGACACCACGGCAGGGTTCGTGAACCTCTGTGCGAAATGCGGAGCTTGAGCTCTAGAACCACACACGTGACCAGTATACCGAGGTTTTCTTTCTGTTTCCCGTTAACCCTTTGTGTTTTTACAATAGATGGAGAAAAACAAGATTTCATTATTTCCCAAACGTTTCATCATTGCCAGATACTTTAAGATAAACTGCTCAGGCCCAATACACTTGTGGCGCATTCATTTTTCAGATTATCAATGGCCTCTTTTAATTATTTTTGCCTTATTCTTTGTTAAAATTACAGTCCCCATAGAATATGGTATGAATTCCAGGAGCACAGCGTAGTTATTTAACATGTGAGTGGCCTACTTTAAATCCTCGGGGGCTTTCTCTGCACCAGGGTGAAAGTTTGCCGCCTCTTCCTCCATACAGCCAAGCTGACGAGCTCTAGGGCTGTAAATTATTTTTAATGGTATCCAAAGTAAAATAAAATTGAGGGTAAGTTTTCTCAAGAAACATATCGTGCAGCCTGGAACACATTTGGAGGTATCCACCTGCCTGTTTTCACTGGCATGGTACAGATAGGAAACTGTTTCGCAGTCCTTTGTGTTTTTACAGGTGACAGCCATCTTACAAGGAAACCAGCGGTATGTATGCTACTTTAGCAGCAAATCACAATCGAGTGGCAGCGGTCCCTCTGTGTGAACATGGGGGGACATCTTGATTTGTGTCATGGTGGAGTGAGCTTCCCCGTGGTTAATGTTCGAATGGAAACGGAAAGCAGAAAGGGCAGAGAGAGGCCCTGGCCCACTCACAGCTCCGAGTTTCTCCCCCAGGAAGAAGTGCCCAGACAGGAGATCTGTGTCGTGTGACCTCACAGAAGACGGTGAGATGTCAGGCTCCTCACCGTTTCAGATGCGACTCGTTCATTTGGACCTGAAGGGAGCCCCGCCGAAGGTCTCGTACCTGTCAGAGGTAGGAGCCGCCTTCCACCTGTGGGTCACCTTCGCGTGGGTCCGGTCTTCACGTCGTGAGCGGTGTTCTGAAACGGGCACTTAGAGCCGCCACGGGGTCTGGGCGGGGTCACGGCACTGGCGGTGGCCGACGTCGCCTCACAGAATGGACAGCAGCCAGGTCAGCAGAGGAAAACAGGAAGCGCAAAGGAAGCCCACGACCTCTTCCTCGTGGGCTGATCTGCGTCCCTCAGAATGACACGTTGAAACCCTGTCCCCCGTGCCCGTGTGGGGGACGCAGCTCGGAAGTAGGGTCTTTGCAGATGCCGTCGGCATGAGATGAGGTCATTCGCGTCTTTAATTTACGGTCCGGTATTGATGACCCATCCGGTGAAGTATGGGCGGCTGATTTTTAGTCCCAAGCTGATGTCCTCCTTCCATCCGGCACGTCCCGGATTCTTGGGGAAAGGAAACTTTGAGAATACATCGACAAGAGTGTCACAAGTCACGTGAACTTACGACGGCCCTCACCTGGAGGTGCATCGCTGTTAGTGCCCACAGTGTGCCCTTTGTCACCCTGGCGTGACAGCAGACTGGAAGGAGGTCCCAACTGTGTATGGTAGACGTGACCTAGTCCTAGAAATCCTTGAGGATGGAAGTTCATGTCCTTTGAAGTAAAGATGGAATGGGGTGGGGGCCGGGCGAGGCCCCCGTGAGGTCGCAGGGACCAGCGTGGTCTCTGCCCTTTCACCTCTGCCACGGTTCCTCCCAGGCGCTCACCACCAACCTGCCAGAGCCCCGTAGGTCCCCCCAGCCCCCCGTCCCCAGCTAAGCCACCAGTTCGCTGCTGTTCAGAGACCACTCTGCTTTATGGCTGGCGGCCCCCGCCCCTCCGTCAGATGGGCGCGTCCCTGCGCTAGAGTTTGGTTTGTTGTAACACAGAACACACGTTCCAGGGTAAACGTTTACGGGGGATACGAGCATCAGCTACCGTCCATGTCCATCACTAACGAAAAGTCCACGTGCGACACACGTCTCTTTCCGCTCAGGCGGCCCCTCCTTCATGACAGCCCCCTTTCCCGCAGATATTTCCTCTGTTCCGTGACCTGGGTGCAAACGGCCTCCTCATCGAGTATGAGGACATGTTTCCATATGACGGTCCCCTGAGGCTGCTGAGGGCCCGGCATGCATACAGGTACCGTGCCGCCCTTGGGGGGCGGGCGGGGCCGGCAACAACCTCACAGCGCTGGGATGGTCCTCGTCCGTCTTCTTAAAGGCACGTCCCTTATAAAAATAAAACATGTTCCCTGAGAAGAGTTTGGGAACGTTTAAAAGAGAAAATAAGCCTGGACTATGACCCCCACAAGGAGGAGCCGCGAACCCGGGGTAGGCGTGGAGTGTAACGGGGGCCCCCCCGACTGGTGTCGCACCGTGGGTGGAGGGCTGCGCTGCGGGGTCCTCGTGGGGATGTGAGGGTTCAAGGAGAGAGGCTCGGCCCCAGTGAAATCGGAGACGGGGCCCCAGGGCACCCCGCCTGGCTTTGAGACTGCGGCATCCCGGCAGATCAGTGATGCATAGCCCCAGAGAAGAACGGGCAAAGGACTTCAGCTAGCACATCTCCGAAAAAGAAATAAAAATGGCCGATAGAAATGAGCCTCCTATAGCAATAAATCAGCAATGAAATGCCATCTCGGCTACCAGATTGGTAAACCTTTAAAAACTGTAATGCCCCGCCTTTGTGAGGGTGAGGAGAAGCAGACCTCCCGCTGGTGGCCCGTCAGGAGCCCAGCCCGGCCGTCCTGGGGGCGGTTTGGCTCTGTGTCGAAACCCCAAAGCGTTGAAGCCCCGCGTCCGCACAGGGGAGGGGCGGGCCGCCCAGGTGCTGGGGGCCTCACGCTGCTGCTTTTCTTCCCACACACCACGTTTTGTTCATTTGTTTGTTTTCTTAAGTGATAAAGAAGCCAGGGTTCCTGTCAAGCTTGGAAAAAGTACATTTTGGGTGAAGACAGAACATTATATAATCAATACATTCATAGACGTAATTAACTTAAGAGATGGTTCAGAAACATGCAAAAACTGGAAATAAGTGGCCTTCTTTGTGCAGTAAATCCATAAATGACGGCTCGTGTGGAGGGGCAGTCGCCACAGCGCCAGCCCCGGGCAGCCCACACCAGCTTCATCCAGAGGGGATTGGGCTCCCACGGGGCGAAGGCACAGCGCCAGAATCCCCAAATCTTCCTCTGCCCAAGGGTCGCCAGCTCTTTCTGCAGAGACCAGACAGTAAACATTTTAGGCTGTGTGGCCGTGTGGTCTCTGTCACCACTACTTGTGGGGCAAAAGCAGCCACAGGTGACATGTAAAGGAGTGGATGGGGCCGTGTCCAATAAAACTCAGTTTATGGACACTGAAATATGAATTTCACATAATTTTCATGTCACAAAATATTCTTTTGATTTCTCTCAACTATTTTAAAATTTAGAAGCCAACCGTAGGCCACAGGCCACAGAAACAGGCGGGAGATTTTCCCTCGAGCCCACCGGCCGACCCCGCTGTAGAACGCGGTTCCTTGTGCGGCCCAGTTTCTGGTGAAAGGACTTCGGCCTCCTGTAGCGTTTGGGTGGGAATAGCTGATGAAGAGCAAACCATCACGTGAGGCCGGAGCGGAGCACCGTTTCCCCACATTCTGGAGCAGGCGCGACTCAAACCCTCAGAATGTCTGTTAGCGACTGGCCTGACGAGGGGCTAGGGGCCATGGGAACGGGAGCTGGTGTGACCTTTGGGTGGCTCCTCTCTCTACAGCCCCTCTGAAATCAAAGAGATCCTGCATCTGGCCACACTGAACGAGCTAGAGGTCATTCCCTTGGTACAGACATTTGGACACATGGAGGTAAGTGGGAGGGGTGGGAGTCTCCTGGTGCCAGGTGGGGGTTTGGGGACACCCCGGGCAGGAAGCGCCGCACGGAGAGGCTCACTCTTGCAGGCTCTGCC
Organism: Pteropus medius; assembly: GCF_902729225.1. Classification (NCBI taxonomy): domain Eukaryota; kingdom Metazoa; phylum Chordata; class Mammalia; order Chiroptera; family Pteropodidae; genus Pteropus; species Pteropus medius. The sequence continues at coordinate 449,687 of NW_024355990.1, read as the reverse complement.
CTGCGGTAGCCGGAGCCTGGGCGTGGTCAGATCCTATGTCCCGGGTGGTCAGATCCCATGTCCCGGGTGGAGGGAGCACAGGGCCTGCTCCACCCCTCACTCCAATTCCTCACGTCCCTGGAGCATCAAGACGCAAGAACCTGCCTCCTGTTCTGCACCCTCTTCTCACTTGGACGTGTTTCCTGTGTGATTGTCAAGTACTTTTCACGTTCGCGTCACACAGTGGGAAGCGAACACACGTGGACTTGGTGGCTCTCGGGTTCTGCTTCCCTCTGACCAGTCCACCCGTCAGACCTGCTGACGGCCCCTCCCGGGGTCTTCACTCACGCGTCGCGCCCCCGGAGCCGGTCCCAGCCTTCCCGGCCTACTCCCCCTGCAGTGCGATCTGGGTTCTCGTCACTTTCCACCACAGGGGGCCCTAAGGCCACCAGTGCCCTCCAAGTCCAGCGGTAGGCTTCTCCCTTTCCTGCTTGACTCTCAGTGGCCTTGGCATCCCCGACAACACCCCCAAAGCCCACACTGTCCTGTGCCTCGGTGTCCATTAGCCCCATGCTGTCCTATAGCTGTCACTGGACTTGGCGGGCCCCACGGCTCCACCCGACACTCCTCCCTCCTCGCTTCACGCTCGGTCTCTGGACAGTGACGTTTCCGCCCCTGCTCCCATCCAGGTCCCTCAGTGACCCCCAGGCCCCTTCCAGCCCCCCCACCCCCCACGCCTGTGGTGTTTCCCGTCCCGTGGCAAGACCTGCTGCTTCTGCACCCCCGAGTCTTGGCGGGGGGCGTCCAGAGTTCAGCCAGTTCTAGTCCGTGCCACTGTCACCCTCCTTGTGGCACCGGCACCTGGCCCACTGAACACCTTCCTAACGGCTGCGCCGTCATCACTCGGCGCCCCCCGCCCCCCACTGCCCACTGCAGGCAGTCCGATGGTGTCACAGTGCCGCCCGTCACACCACACTCGGGCTGGGTCTGTGCCGGGGCAGCCGTGCAGGACCACAAAGTCAGGGGCCTCAAGCTGCAGGGTTCGTTCTTTGAAGCTCTGGAGGCCAGAAGTCCAAAGTCAAGGTGTCGGCAGGGTCGGTCCCTCCCGGAGGAAGACGTTTACCTGTGTTCCTTCACCATGAGCCTGTCCCCTTTGCCGAAGCAGCTGTTCAAGTGTTTTGCCCATTTCATTTTCTGAACTGTTGAGTTTTTAAGGTTCTTTGTGTATTCTGGACACAAGTCTTCCGTTAGATATATGATTTGCAAATATTTTCTCTTGAGTCTATAATTTGTCTTTTCCTTCTCTTAGCGTTTTTCAAAGGGTAAAAGTCTTTAATTTTGATGAAGTCCAATGTATGTTTTTCTCTGACGAATTATGGTTTGGGTGCCATTTCTAAGAACTCTTGGCAGTTACCAGGTCGTGAAGATTGTTTCTTTCACTCTAAAGTTTTACACTGGCACAGTTTCCATTTAGACTAATGATCCATTTTGAGTTCATTTTTGTGTACGGCGTGAGGTGTAAGCTGAGGTTCCCATTTCCAGTCTTTTCTTTGGAATTGGGAATCGCCTTTGCGCCTTTGTCAAAAATCCACTGACCGTCTTCACGAGCGTCTGTTCCTAGACGGTGCGGTCCCAACGACCTGCGCATCAGCTCCTTGTCGCAGCCACATTGTCCGGGTTGTTACAGCTTTATTGTAAGTCCCAAAATCAAGTAGTGAGATCCCTCCAACTTTCTCCTTTTCTAGAATTGTTTTCACTATTTTAGTACTTTTGTCTCTCCATATGTATTTCAGACTCAGTTTGTCTATGTATCTACAAGAAGCCTTGCTGGGATTTTGACTGGAATTGTGTTAAATCTGTAAATCAGTTTGGGGGAGAATCGCTTCTTTGCTATGTTGCCTTTTTCAATCCATGAACATTGATTCCACGTTATTCCCGTAAAAGTGTTTTGTTTTGTTTTTTTCTTGATGCTTTCAAGATTTCCTGTTTATTTGCCTTTTAGCAGTTCGGTTACGATGTGTCTACCTGTGGGTTTCTTTGTATTTATTCTGCTTGGGATTCGTTGAGCTTCGTGAATCTGTAAGTTATTATTATTTTTTATCACTCTTGTGAAGTTTTGGGCTGTTTCTTCGAGCGTTTTGTCTGTCCTCTCTCCTCTCCTCTAGGACCCCCTTTGCACATAACACCGTCATGCTCGATGTCACCCTGATGTCACCTCACACTGGGTCTCTGAGGTTCCATTCATTTTCTTCTACCTTTTCTCTCTTGTTATTCAAATTGAATAATTTCCATTGATCTTTTGTCTCAATCATTCATTTTTCTGACATTTTAAATCTGGTGCTGAGCCCACCAAATGTTCTTTTCTCATTTCTATTATTGTGAATAATTTCTTTTAATTCTGAGAATAGATTCATACTAGTTTCTTTGAAATGATTGTCTGATTAGTCCAACATCTGGGCTCACTCAGGGTCAGTTTCTGTTGATTGTTTTTTTCGCTGAGTCTGGGTTCCACTTTCTAGTTTATTTGCACATCTCATAATTTTGGGTTGAAAATTAGACATTTCAGATTATACGTTATAGCAAACCTGACTTTCCCCGCTGCAGGTGGTTGTGAGTGGCCTGGACTCACTCTGCAGGGCCTCTCCTGGCTCGGTGTGTCGCTGATTCTGCCAGTTAGCTTCTTGTCATTTTCGTTTTCAGCCTGGCTTCCTAGGGATCATCCCTCTGACTTCACAGCTGGTGGTCAGCCAGGGTTTGGGCAGCTGTTGTGCTTGAGCCTGTAAGATCCCACCTTGTGCCTAGGGAACTGGGGGGCGCATTCAGAGTTCAGAGAGCTCTCACTCTGCCATGGCTACTTTCTACCCATCCCTCCCCGACCCCACGTGTGCTCCCAGTCAGCCGTGCTGCACTGTGTGACATCTCCAGCTGCTGGCAGCTCACTCTGGTGGGAATCGCAGAGTTTGGGAGAGTTTGCTGCTTTTACTGACAGTGCCCCAGGGGGCTGTGTTTACCTACAGCCAGCCCTGGGCAGGAGCGGGTGCCACCCAGGCCGAGGCTGCAGACCCTGTTCCCAGTCTCATGAACCAGTGCTTCTCAATTTGCTGTCCACCGTTGGTTGACTTCTGGAGCCCTGAAAAGATGGTTTTTGACAAATGGTTCTGTTTTGTTCCTGTTTTGGGGAGAGGATGTGCCAGCCTCTTCACAAACCACATGAGAAGTCTGCCCGGCCTATAATCTTGCGTGCGGACGGAGCTGGTCTACTCTGTCTTCTCGCGAGGCCCAGTTAGAACTGGAGGGAAAGGAAGGGCTGGGACAAAGCTGCTGGACACCAGGCCAGGGCTCTGCTTCCCGTCAACGCGTCCCCTCGGGTGGCCGAGGCCGTCCTCACAGTGCCACGCCTGGCCCTCAGCAGTGACTTTGAGCAGGTGTCAGAAGTTTAAACCAAGGCTCGGCCCGACACACCTCAGAGGCTGGGGCCAGGGGCACAGGCTTCCCTCGCAGGGGGTCCTGTGCTGCGGGAAGCTCAGGTGCCAGCTTCTGTCCCGTGTCACCAAGCTCCCTCCTGTCATCTCTCCGCAGTTCGTGCTGAAGCACAAGGCTCTGGCCCACCTCCGAGAAGTGGCGCTTTTCCCCAACACCCTGAACCCCCATGAGGCGGAGTCCCTGGCACTGGTTGGAGCCATGATCGACCAGGTCATGGACCTGCACCCGAAGGCCCGGTGGCTCCATGTCGGCTGCGACGAGGTGGGTGCCTTTACCGCTCCGCTCCCCCGTCCTGCAGCGGTCCCCTATCTTCGCTTTGAGGTCACCTTCCCCTACCTCGTGGCTTCTCTTAAACGGAAAAATAGCCCACCTACTGAAGGATGAAGGGGTGGTCAGGGAGGAGGTGCCCAGGGAAGGCTCTGGTGCCACTAACTGTGGCCTCACCCAGGCGGACCTGCGGGCCCAGCGGGCACCTGCGGCCATTCGAGGGAGGGGCCGGGGCCCCAGCGGCCGTGCTGCCCACACCCCCAGTGGCGGGACAGCCAGATGCACATCCTCGGGTGGCGGGTGCGTGTTCACACTGGTTTCTGGTGGGAGGAAGTCTTACCCGGGGCCGTGGAACCTAGGCAGACGAGGTGGTCCCCGGGGTACCCGGCCGGGTCCCCAGCCCGCGCCCTTTCTGCTTCACTCCCTCTCAAGAAGCTCGGCCTGGCCGGGACGGTGCCCGGCCAGCCACCGGGCGTGGCTGGGCCTGAGCTAGGACACTGGTTTGCAGCCATTTCAGCCCAGGACTTGATCCTTTTCTCCAGAGGAAAGTCTTTGGCAGTAAAATACACGTAACGTAAAACTTGCCATCGTAACCGTTTTAGAGGAGGGATCAGTGACTTCCAAGTCCTTTTACGATGTTGTGCACCGCCGCCACTGTCTAATCCAGGACCCCTGATCCCACAGAAGGAAGCCCCCTCTCCCCTCCCTCAGTCCCCGAAGCCCCTCGTCTCCCCACGTCTGCGGACTTGTCCCACCGGCACGTTTCTTGGATGAGCTCCACGCTGTGCAGCCTTTGTGTCTGGCTTCCCACGGAGCACGCTGTGCTTTGCTCCTGCTCGTGGCTGAGCTGTATCCAGCGTGTGGACAGACCACTTGGTGGTGGCCTCCTTCTGGTGGACACCTGGGCTGTTTCCGGCCCCGGCTCTGTGGCAGGAAGTCTTGGGTGGAAGGTCTGGTCTGGGGGATGAAGGGTCTCCTTCGCGGCCGCGTCCTCCTCACAGGCAGCTCTTGGGCGCGGCGTGTGTCCCCAGTGGGGACAGTGATGCAGAGGGAGTCCCCCCATCCTCCTTCCTCCCAGGTCTACTACCTCGGGGAGGGCGAAGCCTCAAGACGGTGGCTGCAGCAAGAGCAGAACACCAAAGCCAAGCTGTGTCTGTCCCACGTGAAGGCAGTGGCCAGCCACGTGTTGGCCCGGCACCCCGCCACGATGCCCCTGCTGTGGGACGACATGCTGCGGGGTGTCCCCGAGGACCAGCTCACAGGTCAGCTCAGCAGGCGAGACCCGTGAGTCTGCAAAGCTCTGCCGTCTGGGCAGGCGTCGGGCCCGCGTTTTAGATCTCACACAAAGGGCCTTTTCCCCAACGCTGTGTTAGATGCTGGCGGGACGGCAGCGAGGAGTCTGAACTGGACGCGGCCCCGAGGGCCCTGGCCATCGGAGGGGCTGAGGCGAGGGTGACAGGGTCCTGATCAGCCTTGGGGTCCCCGCCGCCTCGGCCCCACCTTGCCTCCAAGGCCTGCCCTACAGGGGCCGTGGCCGAGGTCCACACGGGGGAAGCAGCGGCCTCTCTGGCCGCAGCCCGACCTGCCTGAGGCTCTGGGGAGACACAGGGTCGGCGTGGCCTGCTCAGCCCGGCCAGAGCCGGGTCCGTGCTCCAGGGTCCACACTTCTGCCAGACCCAGGTGTCCTCACGGCAGCCACTACACACGTGTGGCCACTGGGCTTTAATTAGAATTTAGAATTAAATCGCACCCCAGTGTGATTCTGGTGCCCCTGAGTCAGCTTGCAGTCGGTCAGTCCCACGGCCGGCCGTGTGGCTGTGGCATCACCACTGAAATCAGCATCGTGTTGAGTCTGCGTTAGGGCCACGTGTCCTAGAGAAGGCGGCTGCGTCCCCCTTTCCCGCGAGAGGAGCGAGGCAGGGGCGCCCACTGGGCCGGGCACTCACGGCCTCTCTCCGCCCTCAGCGTCAGGGGTGCCGCAGCTGGCGCAGCCCGTGCTCTGGGACTACGGGGCCGACCTGGACGTGCACGGCAAGGGTCAGTACCGCGTTGCTGGGGAGACGCCGGAGCCCCCACTGCCCGGCCGGGGAAGGCAGGGCCTTGGGCCCGCGGCCCGTCAGAATCCATGACGGAGGCCCCTCCCCCGGAGCCCCGGCCGCTGGGGTACGGCCCTCGGCCTGTGCCCTGTGCCGGGCCGCACAGGATGGCCGTCCCAATGAACGCTCGACTGCGGGCCGCCTGTGAGTGCGGCAGCTGCTCTCGCTGGCGTGAAGCCCCCCGGAGCTGGGCCCAGTGGGCGCGGGCGCCTGTCCGTTTTCCGGGGGACAGCGTGGTGTCGGGCGTTCGCGCTGTGGGACCACTGGCTGTGGCCTCCTCGGGCCCAGCCCGTCTCCGCTCTCGCTTTGTCGCCCAGCCCTCCTCATGGAGAAGTACCAGAAGTGCGGGTTTTCCCGGCTCTGGGCCGCCAGTGCCTTCAAGGGGGCCACGGGGGCGAGCCAGGCCCTGACGCCCACCGAGCACCACCTCAGGAACCATGTGCAGTGGCTGCAGGTGGCGGCCAGCGGGCCGGCAGACGTGCTGCAGGGCATCGTCCTGACCGGCTGGCAGAGGTGAGGCCACGCGGGCTGCCCCATCCTGCGAGGGTGGACGCAGCTCTGGTCCTGGGACCACTGCCCTCCTCGTGTGTCTGGTGGGGGGGGGCTCTGTCCTCCCAGCATTGGGCGGAAGGGAAGGGACGGTGCTCTAGGGGTATGGGGAGAACCTGGGTCCCTCACTCACAGGCGGCCCCCAGTTCGTGTGTTCGCTGGGATGGCCGTCCTGTGTGGCCCGACACAGGGCACGGCTACCTCCTAACTCTGCATGGGGATGCTGCTGGGTGTCAGGGCCACGGAGCACACTGCCCCCCTGGCTGCCACGCCTCTCTGACTCACGTGCATGCCCACGGCCCCTTGGAGGCCACACGCTCACAGCTCACATACAGTGGGGTTGGGGACAGAGGCCAGCTCTTTAGGATTTCATACCAGTTTAAAAGTGTGGCTTGAAATGAGCCCCTGGTCCCAGCCAGATCTTGGCCGCACGTCCTACCCTGTGGTCCGGGGTGGGGGTGGGAGGCACCCCAAGCCCGGGTACCGCTGGAGGCAGGCCCACTAGCTGAGCCCTGACCCTTGTCCTCCTTTGGAAGATGAGTCAGAGGCCGACTCATTAAGGATTTCAGGGGCAACTGGAGAGCCCGGAGTTGCAGGCAGGGCCTCATGGGCGTCTGGCTGGGTGGCGAGAGGTCAGCGCCCTCTCTGGATGCAGGTATGACCACTTCTCCGTGCTGTGCGAGCTGCTGCCCGTGGGGATCCCGTCCCTGGCCGTCTGTCTGCAGTCACTCCTGCACGGTACGGTCACTGCTCCTCCCAGGAGGATGGGCAGAGGGCAGCAGGTGTGGAGGCAGGCATCCTCGGGGCTGGACCAGTCTGCATTAGTGGTCAGGGAGGGTGTGCCACACCCGGTCAGCCACCCCCCGCTGCTGCCAGCCCAGGCCTCCAAGCCTAAACCCAAGACAGGCGGGGAGGGTAAGGCCCACCTGCATGTGGATTTGCCCCCAGAGACAATGAACCCCTAAAGAAATTCATCGAGGGTGGGGTGCCGAGCACCACACTGACTCCCCGATGCCCAGTGTGGGCAGGGTGGGGATGGACACGGTGCCTCGGCCCTCATGGGAGCTGCGGATCAGGGGTGCGGGCTGCTCATGGGACTGTGTGTGTGTGGACTGGCGCCATGGGGAGCTGAGCTGGCATAGACGGACGTCCCCCACAGCGAGGATGCTGGGCCAGCACCACGTCCAGTGGCCGGCACAGCATCCAGTATTGAGAGTGGCCAAAGGACGGGCATTGGGCTCTGTGTTCCCCGGGCTGCACGTCGGGCTGCTGAGACCCAGGGGCCAGGGAAGAACGCGCGCGTGCTGGCCGGGTGCCCGCGTCTGCGGGGCTGGCCGGCCTCTTGCCTTTGGGCCTACGGTACGGCTACCTCCCTGCACCCGCCCTGCCCGCCACACCGACGAGTCCTGGAGGTCTGGGCACACCTGCCTGCGTCGTGGCTCTGGGGCCTCCGTGTGAGCCCAGCTGCAGCCCTGCCACTTGGCGTCCCCCCGGTGGGGTGTTGCCAGCAATGTGGCCTCCTCTGAGTTTTAGTAGAACAAACACGTTTTCACGTGTCTCATGGGAAGCAGCAGGGTCTCCTTGGGGTTGGCACACATAGGCTGACCTGGCCAGCAGCCCTCCTGGGCCACTTTACCCACCGTCTAGGCCTAGAGGCCTGGACAGGGCAGCCAGGGCAAGGCAAGCCCGCCCTCCCTCCTCCAGGCCCTTCGACCACCCCCGTCTGTGATTGGTTTTAGGAGGTTTTGCCGAAGATGTTAAAGCAAGAGTAGAGAACTTCCTCGGGATTTCGAGCCTGAACATCACCGGTTTTACCAGGTAGCCCCCTCCCCCCGCCCTGCCCCTACCCCCACGGTGCTGGTCTCAGCCCCTCGGTTCTCTGTGCAGTGCAGGGACTGGCTCCTTCCCTGGCAGCGACATCCTGGCCCTCGTCACGCAGGTCAGCCTCCACCTGCACAGCTCCGTGGACGAGCTACTGCAGAGGGACAGGTGAGCGGGGGCAGGGGAGCAAGTCCCCCAGCCCCCATGGGACAGGGAGGGGGCGGCCTGTCCTGCACCAGGAGTTTCTAGAGAGGAAACAACTTTTTACATTTTTTCCCAGTCGTTTCAAACGTGTCATTTCAAACATGTATTTTAAAACTGCACGAGGCCGCCTTGCCAGCTGCGTGGGGCCCACTCGCGTGTGGCTTTGCCCTCAGGTACGTGACCGGCTGGTTCAGCCCCTACCACCGCAGGCGGAAGCTCATCCACCCGGTCATGATCCAGCACATCCAGCCCCAGGCGCTCAGGTGCTCGTTCTGCCCGTGCGCCCGCCCAGGGTGCCTCTGCCTAGCGCCAGCAATGTAGCGATTGGTTACAGCAAGCTTTCTGCGTATCACAGCCACGGGTCCCCAGATGAAGCACATTTGCTGAGCTGGCCGTGCCCTTCCCCTTAGAGAAGCTTGGGAATTCTAGCCAGAAAGGGCGGGGAGGGGGGGACCAGAATGACACGGAAGGGGTCCAGACTCACCATGGAGCCAGGTGGCCTGGGGCGGCCCGAGTCCTCCCCGGCCCCGTGGACACGGGGTCCCTGGCAGCCAGCCCTCCCCGCTGTCTCCTGGCTCGCCGCTCTGGGCGAGTGTAAGGAGCACGACCCTGCCTGCCAGTCATAAAGTGCATCCCAGGTTCAGGTGGTGGGCGGAGACAGCTGCTCACTGGTGCCCGACAACGCGGACGGGGACTGGGCCGGAGCCGGGCTGACGCGTGGGGTCGAGGCCGGGAGCCGTGCCCAGGCCCTCACCAGGCACTCGCGGCTGTCTGGGGCCCGCAGTCTCCTGGCCAGGTGGAGCGCCCTCGCGGGGGAGCTGGAGGCCGCCCTGCAGCGCGTCTTCTACCCCGACGCCGTGGACGAGTGGCTGGAGGAGAACGTGCATCCCAGCCTGCGGCGGCTGCGACAGCTGCTGCAGGACCTCGGGGAAGCGGCTGGCGCTCAGGCCCCACAGGCCAGCCCCGGCCCAGACCCCGGTCCGGAACCCTGACGGGGCCTCCCCACGCCAGCGTCCAGCTGCGTCCAGCCTGCGGCAGCGCCCACAGTGCAGACGGTCCTCGCCGGGGAGAGGAGCAGGAAACGTGGAAGGGCGCGCACGTGTTCCCTGATCCACACGGATGTGAACGTTTTTGAAATAAAAGCCAGAAGGCAGGCTGATGGCTCTAGCAGACTCGGCACCCCAGCCTTGGCTATGGTCAGGCCTTCACGGGGGCCCCAGCAGCAGATCCAAAACCACCCAGTCCGCACCTGGGTGGGGGGCAAATAGACCCCTCCCCATCTTTAGACAGCACCTCAGCCCTCGGGATGAATGAATGTACCAGAAGCCAATCACAGCGTTTCACACTTTTATTTTAGGAAAAAGCATTTTAGATTTAACTATTTAAAAACATAACTTCAACAGGGTTAAATGACTATGTTCCCAAACTAAAGGCTGGATGGCCTGCTGAGAAGGGAGGGGACCCCTAGAAACTGCTGTCCTTAGTGTCACCCAGGCAGCCACACCCCGTGGTGTCCCCGGCTCACTCCACCATCCCCAGGTGCAGCCTCACTTGCCCTGCTGAGGTGCTCCCAGTGCCCACTCGGTCCCACACACATGGGCCCAGCTGCTAGGTGTTCCCAGGGCTCGAGAGAAGCTCGGAACCTGGTTTCTGAGGGACAGGCCCTGGCTTAGAGGCTGGAAGAGGGGACCTGGGCTGAGCGCAGGGACCTCCAGGATGGCACGCTCCCCGTGATGGCTACAATCCCAGCTGGGTCCAACATGAGCCATCGTGGTAGAGGGATCTGTGTGCCGGGGAGGCCCTGTGGGGGGCTGCAGCAGCCCAGGAGCCATAGGCAAGCACCTCACTTGTGACCTGAGGACATATGGCCAGGAGAGGGGTGCCGCCAGAAGGCTGGATGAAGTGGGGCATGCTGGGGTCCTCAGAGCCTGGCCCAGCTGCTGGCCCCACACTTGCCTGCTGGCCCCCCGCTGGAACCTGTCAGTTGGAGTTCCGCAGGGTCTGGGCTGGCACACCACCCTTCCCAGCTCGTGCTCTACCTCAGGCACCAGCCCTGGCCCCGCCCCCTGGGGGGCCTGGGTGTCCTCGGTTCAGAGGTTTGAGTCCCATGTGGCTGGTGGGTTGTGGGACAGGTCCGTCCAGACCGGGCCGTGCTGCCAGTCACCCTACAGCCCACGCTGCCCGGGCAGGGCCCATCTGATTCCAAGAGGCCCAGACCTGGGCCTTCCCCAGACACCCTGTGCCTGCCAAGAAGCTCCAGCTGTGGCTTTGCTCAGGGCAGATCAAACAGAAGTGGCCGGGGATCCTGCCCCCTAGCTGCCAGGGACACAGCTGGGTGACATGGAGGGAGGCTCGCTGGCAGCCTGTCAGGCCTACAGAAGCGCCGTCAGAACTGAGGCCGCGGCTCCATGGGTGTCAGCTCTGGCTCCTGGGGCTATCGGCCTCACTGTCACTGCTCTGGGACAGCTCCCCGGGACTCTCAAGGCGATGCAGCTCCAGGAAGGAGGTGATGAGCTTGGCAATGGCTTCCACGTCACTGGGCCAGGCCAGTGCCAGGAAGAAGGACGTGTCACCACAGTAGGTGCTAGCCCCCCACGACAGCCAAAAACCCACGCCAGTCTCACCCTGGACCATCTACCTTGGGCACCCCAGGGCTCCCCACCAGAACTAGCCCCTTTCCATCCTGGTCCCACCCTCACCCGGCCCCAGCCCAGACCACTGTCCTGTAGGGACCCAAGGTCCCGTCCCTTCTGGCCTCATAGGGCTCCTTATGTCCCCAAGGGATCCCAACATCCCGTAGCGGTGGTGGCAGGCCTGACCCCCAGCCTCCACCACGGCCCTCCTCTCTTGCTGCCCTGCTGTACTGGGCGGTCTGCTGTGAGGGCCACCTGGCGCAGGCAGGCCTGGCTGGTCACGTCGCCTGCCCTCAGCTTACCTGCGGTGGCCCATGATGGCGCTCTGGGTGAGCGGGTGGGAGAAGCCTGTCGCAAACCGCAGCACCACCACGTAGCCCTTCCCGAAGTACCGCACCTTCTCCTCCTCCACGTTCACGTCCCGGATGTCATTCAGCAGGACCACCACTGTGGCGGGGACAGGGCGTGGCCAGGTCAGGGGCAGTGTCCCCCACCTATGTGCTGGGCATGGTTGCTTCAGTGCCACATCACCCTGGCCATGAAGCTGAAAGCGCTGGTCACTATGTCCCAGAAGACAGGCGAGACCCTGACCTCGGATGTCACAGGTCAGTGACTGCAGTGCGGGGACATGCAGCTGCTGGTTAGACGGAAAGACCGGTGGACCCATCATGGCCCCGAGAAGCCCGCCTGCTCCCCTGAGCAGTCTGACGTTTTGGGGCAGCAAGCACGTTGCCACCCGACGCCCGCTTCACCCCCAGCTGCTGGCAGTGCCCTCCTGGGCGACCGATGAGCTAGGGCTGCCCAGCACTGCCTTTCAGGCAAGGACATGTCTCGGGGCACCCCAAGTCTGCGAGGCGACACACGACCCTGGTCACCAAGGGGCCCGTGAGGACCAACCCGTTTACAGTCCGCAGGCCCGGGCCCAGCCGTCACAGAGCTCGCCGCCCTCTGTCCGGCCCAGAGCCGCCAGTGTCCTGTCCATGCCCCATGCCTCACCTTGGTCGTGGCCCACTCTGGAAAGCGTCAGCAGCTTCCTGTACAAGCTGAATGTCTTCAGCACGACCTTCCCCGTGCTCTTGTCAAAGATGGCTTCCTGCAGAACCGGCCAGAAGGGGGTCACCCAGCTGCCCGCCTGTGCATGAGCCAACCACACACTCCAGGGAGGGGGCCCAGCCTCGCTGACCATGTTCCCCCCTCACCAGAATGGACACTCAAGAACGGGGTGGCCCTTTTTCCCTCCCATCCCATTGGAACTTGAATCCCCAAAGGCCCAAGTGCTCTGCCAACACCTGCAGCCTGACTCCTTGGACACCAGACACGTGTGGGGGCGCTGGGGCTGAGGGTGAAGACAGAGCAGGGCTCCGAGGCAAGTACTCTCTGCTCTCTGCAAGGTCACCACACAAGGGGACAGAGGATGGAGGTCAGAGCTGCATAGGGCCAGGCAGCTCGGAGGACTCATGGCGGAGACAGGGGCAAGGGCCGGTCTCCGGGGGAGGTGGACTCGCCCCTCATTTTGTTCTGTGCTGTGGCAACAAACACTCAGTGGGGAGGAATCTGGGTGAAACCAGAAGAGCTTCAGAGAGAAAAACGGCTTCGGAGGGTCCCCTGGCCAGGACCCGTCATGGGCGGGCGACACTCTGGACCCGGGCTGGGCTTACCTCCCAGTCCTCCAGGTTCTGCAGAGCCACGAACAGGCAGCCCGTGACATAGAAGAGCTTCCAGCCCAGACTATCTGGGGGCAAACACAGGACACGGCGGTGAGGGAGGCCGCAGACAGGCGAGACCCGACGTGCCCACTGGGGCTCCCCGCCAGCACAGCCACTCTCCCAGGCACTGGGCAAGAGTGGCAGCTGGTGGCCTGGCCAGCTGCCTAAGCCTGCAAGGCCCTCCCACCCAGGACGGCTGCCATGCAACCAGGACCGTGTGGGTGGCACACTCGGCCAGCGCTGCCCTCAGCTCTCCTCTGGGTGTCTGCTCCAGACAGGCGGTTGAGTCTGCCTGTCACGACATGTTTGTGATGGCGGAAAAGCGGGAACGCTTATGGGGAGCGGCTGCAGATATGGCTCGTGCCTGCAAGGGGACCTAAGCGGACACCAGAGAGCACCTTTTTGAAGGATGTGTTTTGACACAGGAAAATGCCTGAGACGTCGGGACCGGAAGGCATAGACTACGAGGGACATGGGCATGAAGGACACGGGGGGCACAGAGGTGGGGCTGCGCCCAGAACCGTCGGGAAGCGGAGGTGCCTATGTTCCCGAAGATGTGCTCTGCGGGTTACGGCGGATGCGCCTTCCTTCGCTTCTCTACTTCCACGGGGCTGGGGTAGGCGTGGGGGGGGGGCGGTGCCCCTCACCTCCACTGTAGTAGGCAGCGGCCAGGCCGATCGACAGGATGCCTGCCAAGAGAGAGCAGTGCGTTCCGACTGGGCCGCCCCCACCAGCCCGCAGCCCACCTCCTGCCCGTGGCTGGCAATGGCTGCAGGCGGGTGGCGAGGGCAGAGACCGGCAGGCTCGGAAGTGGGGGAAACAGCCAGGAGCTTCGTCCAGAAGCTTGACATGGGCATCACCCCAACAGCACACGGTGTGGAATGAAGACCGAACGCAAAGGACCATGACACGGCAGGTGAGGAGACCCAGGCAGTGGCATGTGCAGGGTCACGGAAGAGGGGGACCAGAGACAGCCATGAAGGCACAAGGCTCCTCCCTCACACCTCTGATCCAGCCCACGTGGTGCAGCTGCCAGGGGGTGCAGGACCCTCCGATCGGCAGGTACGGGGACAGAGGCCAGGGCAGTGACCCCCTTACTCCTCACAGAGGAAGAGGAAAAATGGGCGCACTGTTACCCAGCACGTAGGCCTGTGACATAAATTAGACACCTGTGGCCAGGTGTGTGAAAGCAAGTACAAGGAGATCATGGGGATCTCAGAGAACATGTGTGAACTACAGGGTGTTAAGTGGTGAAGAAAAGACGAGATAGACGCACATCACCTCTAAGGAAACCCCAGAGAAAGAAAGAAAATCGTTGCTTTCGGGGATGGTAAAACAAGAAAAAACATTGGTTTCATTTTCATCCTTTTTCAAAGTTATGTTTTTTATCTTGCGGGGAATATGGAAACCCTTACCAACCAGCAGGGACCAGGACCTGATGCCCGGCGCCCTCTTCAGATGGAGGCAGGAGCTGGTGCGTGTCTCTACTTGCATGTACATCCCTGGACCGTCAGGTACCACTCTCAACGGGAGACCGGGGGCTGGGAAGGGCAGACACACGGACAGTTGGAGCCCTGCAGCCACTGCCCACAGACAAGCGCCCAACTCACCAGAGCAGGAAGCTGGGCCTGGCCCCGTACCGAGGCCAGCACAAGCTGGGGAACCAGTGGCCTGTAATGGCCGCAGTCTCTATGCTCAGGCCTAATTTCCTCTACAAGGAAGGCCCTTCTCTGCGCCGTTATATTGACCGCACTAGGGCTACGTCCCCTGCTCGGACTCACAAACCGTCAAGCAGCACTTGATAATCACCTGCCCTGTCTTACCTGGAAACCTCAGTCTCAGAAACTGCTAGCCCCCAGCAGCCTCCGTGCTTCCGGCACCCTACCAGAATGTACCAGAACGCCCTCATTTCCCTGTGCTGGCTTCCACCAAAAAAGGGAACTGCGAGTCTCATCATGGTTTGAGTCAGCTCTGGCACGGATCAAAAAAGCCACTCTATGGTCTCCAGTTGCTGAGATGGGCTGCACCCAGCGGGGGCCGCAAATCCAAAAGCATGGGCTGCAGCCCCCCAGAAGGACTACTGACCTCCACTCATGGAGGAGCCCCCCAGCAGACCAATACACCCAAGACGCAGGCCCAGGGGACCCAGTTCTGGGGAGCTGCCCAGAAGGTGCCTGCAAAGTCAAGCTCCTGACGACAGTGGGCACAGATCACCCACACACACATTAACGAATCCTGCATCTTGGCACATCACGCGGCTCCCTCCCTGACGTGACTTATCGGTCCCCACGCGCGTCTGAGGGGCCCGCGCGGCGAGGTCACGGGCCTGAGCGAGGACCGCCAGCCTGCGGCCTGACCCCTGCAGCCCCGGGGTCGCAGGCTCACCGGCCACCCCGGGCCGCGTCCCGAGCCCACGCTCCTGAGGCGCGCCAGCCCCACCGCCCGCCCCGCGCCACCCCGACGGCGGCCACCCCCCGGCGCCTACCGAAAACGCAGACCAGCAGGCGCGGGACCGCGGCGGGGGCGGGGGCGGGGGCCGCTGACTTCCGGGTCGGGGGCAGGACGCTGGCTTCCGGACCCACGGGGCGGGGGCGGGAGGTACTACTTCCGGGTTGGGTGGAGCGAGACGCTGACTTCCGGGGTTGGGGGCGGGACCGCAGACTTGGCGGAATTAGGCGTTTGGGTGTCGTTGTGACTCTGGTCCCGTGAGGGCCGTGCATCCTCCCAACGGCCGGACTCTGGCGGAGTGAAGGAGGTGAGGGGCCGCGACAGCGCTGACTTCCAGACCTCCCATTTAGCCACCCGGAGTGGGAGACAAGGAATTCATCGCAGAGCAGCCCCAGCGTCGCTGCAGAGCTCGCACAGCAGGCAAACGCAATCGGGCAGCAGGCGGTCTGTACCGTGCCCGCCACGGGGTGTGGAGGCCCCAACCATGTCCTGAGAGAACGTCTGGTGTAACTGAACCTTTAGGAGGTCTGGCATTTGTACCTCGAAAAAACCGTTTAAAATGGCGGGAAAAGTACGAGGTACCTAAAGTTAACCTAACGACAGATGCGTGCATATTTATGGTGAAGATTGTAAAAACTTGCCTTTTTTTTTTTTTTTCCGACCAGGTGAAGTAAACGAACCCTACCTGGAACAGGAGAGCCGCCACCACACAGCCACTGCCTACTTCAGTGGCCTCCAAACTGGGGTGATGGAGATGATCTGCAAGATGCTGGGAGAACGTACTGGAGCTCGTATCCCTTATTTTTGTCTTTTAATCCCTTTTTATGTGTTTTATAATTCACATAGATTAATACAGCCATGCATGAGATCGCCTTATAAAGAAATATGCATACATCAGTGTGCATGACCCTACAAGTTTTACCAGTATAGACAATGATAAAAATTTAGAAGCAATTTTTCTCCTTTACCAGTTAGCTTCAGTTACTGCATTAGAGTCACCTGCTGGGCTTGTTGAACCCCAGACTGCTGGACCCTGTTCCCAGAAGTGGGTGCGGCCTAAAAACTTAGATTTCGCAGAGGCTTCTGGTCCAGGAACCACTCTCTGAGAACCTCTGTTTTAAGCTGCAGCAATACTAGGCTCTGCCTGAACATGGTAGTTTCCCTAACCTGACGCCTCAATTCGTATCCTGTCTTCTTGAAAAGGCTCTCTGTTAAGATCTTACACCATCTTGAAGGTCCATTTGAATTGTTATCACCTCCTTTAAATCCTTCCTGTTCGCTGCAGCTGGAAGTGATCTTATTCCTCTGAATTTAGCTAGAACTGAGTTGATACCCAGAAAATTCTACTTTGCATTACAGTTATTTGCATAATTCCACCTTTCCTACATATTATAAACCATTTAAAGATGAAGGCTGCACTAGCATTCTGCAAATATTAAATGAATGAACAAATGGTATCTGATTTGGTTAAAATCTTGCTGAGTATTGGTCATAGCAAAAGACTGGAAATAAATATCTGTAAGTAGAGGACTGAGCGAATAAAATCTATATTGTGCCAATTACCAATGCATTATATCAGCTCTAAATTCAAACTTCATTTCCTGCTCTATGAAAATGGATCTAGTCAGTAGAGGGTGCTAGAGAGAGAATGCAGGAGGAAGACCTTTTCTTTCTGGTTCTTGGAAAAAAGACTGATTTCAGGTCTGAAGCAAAAAAAATGAACAAGGAAATGTATCAAAAGCAAAGAGACTATTAGTGTCTTGTCAGAAGAACTTCGGAGTCTAACTGAAGAGATTCTCATTGCAGAAAAAAGGTAAAAGTATTTGAGCATCAATAATAATCATTCAAGAGAATTGAAGATACTCATGTTTAAATCCCTCATTTATCACGATATATTTTTAAGTTTTTTGTTCATTTTTGGGGGATGCTGAGAAACAAACTGGGATTTTTTGACCAATTAATGAAGGAAAATAATCGCACATTTGTCCTGCCTTTATAAAATTTAAAATAGAGTAACCAAATAGTGGAGAAGTTCTCATTATAGAAATAATCCCTCTAAGAAGTGAAGAAGAAATGGTAGGATTAAAATATCACCCTGAGGGAAGGATGGAGGGACAGACAGATCAATCGATCTAGGCAATTTCTTCAATAGCTGGTAGATATATAACCTCCCGATGGAATTACACAACACCGTCTATGAAGTAGTCTTGTCAAAAAAATTCAACCTGTGATCAAGCCACTAGAATGTTCTAATATCCTTTACTGAATCAGAGGACGAAAGTACACTGAAGGACTCCACATGGACTCAGCAACTGCAAGAAACCCTACAGGAGACAGCTAGCTGTATTTCCTGGCTGGAACTTGCAGATTTAAAACAAACTACCTTAAGACGTGGAGCTCTCTGTCCCATCTTTGCAACTTCTAAGTGATCCTCCAGTTACTTCCAAACAAAAAAAATTTTAAGAGAGACTTAATACACAAACGAATTGGTTTATAGATAGGACACAGTGAACCTTGTTTAAACCCCAATTTAGACTAAAGAATGAAGTGATTGGGGAAACCTAGACACTACATTTTTGATGAAATTAGGTAATTGTAATTTGCTTTTTTCACACGTGGTATTGTGTTTACATTTTTAAAACATCAACAAAAATATATACAAATGACAACCTAAAATTATCCTTTTATGCAAAAAACTGAAGGAAGGTGTTTCCTGAGGTGTTGACATGGATTTGAGCACTGCAGAATGTTACTCTGCCAGCCAGTTAGGACCTGAATTCAACTGATGAATATGTTAAAGTTGTAAGAACCAAAAATTATATTTAAAAAAATTAATGGAAAAAACATAAAGGTCCTAGTGAGGTTACTGGAACCTGGAATAGCCTTATTTTGTTGCCCTCTGTGACTGCGAGGTTCTGGGATTCCTGGCTGCTGTTGTGTGATAAAGACACCCACGAGCTGCTTCCACTCTCCACTGACCTCTTCCAGCCATGTTCTCATTTCTAATTGTCCTTTATGTATGCACTGATTTTATGTTTATAATTCCCATTTAGCCCTGCACGTGGTACTATTTCCTGGAGAAGCAATCTTCTGCTTATAAGGTGTAGGGGCCGAGTCACCAACATGCTTAGTAGGCGCCCAGCGGTCCCCACTTCACACCGCCCTCGTGCCTCGCGGGCCGCGTGCACCGCATCCCGCTGCGCGTGCGCACTGCAGCCCCGCCCGGCCTACGTGACGCGCCTCGGGGCGGCAATGGCGGCGGGCCAGGGCTGCGCTTCAGCCCCTCCCTACCAGGGCGGCGCCGTCTCCACCGAGGACGCGCCAGGAAAGGGGTGCGTGTCCGGCGCTGACCAGACGGCCTCGAGGGCCCCGGGACCGTCCGCTCACTCGCTCCGCGCCGCGGCGCAAGAACCTGCCAGGCCGCCGCGGCGTCCGAGTGGGGCGGGCCGCGCTCCGCCCCCGCGCACTCCGATTGGCTCTGGCGCCAGGCACGCCCCCTCCCGGCGCTCCCATTGGCCCAGCGGCGCCGCTGGGTGTGGGTCGTGCCGGGGGCGACGACAACAAAGGGCGGCGGGCGGCCGGCGGCGGTCACGGTGTCTCCCGGTGCATCCTTCAGGTCACGCGCCGCGGCCCCCGCCTCCCCCGCTCCAGATGAAGTGTGAGCACTGCACGCGGAAGGTGGGCTGCGCGCTTCCCGGGCCCAGGCCCGAGGGTCGGTCTGCAGGGGGTCGGGGTCAGGAGTGGGTCCAGCCGCGGTCAAGGCAGGCGGCTGCGGGGTCAGAGGTCGCGGCCGCTCCCCGACCAGCCCGGGCGGCCTTGTCCTCAGGGCGGGCGGGCGGGCGGAGGCGGGGTGCCGGCGGCCCCCGGCCGGGAGGAGCAGCCGCGCGGGCCTCGGCCTCAGCCTCACCTCGCCGACTTAGAGACCGCTGCGGTCAGACCTGGTCTGTGTCGCCCAGGTGAGCCGGGTGTTAGGGCTGGACACGCCCGGAAACTCGCTCAGCCGGTGGCCTGGGCACTAACTGCGCGCTCGCCAGGTGCTCTGTCCGTGCTGGTCGCTTACCTTGGCAGGTCCCCCCCGGAGCCATCACCTCGCTCCGGCGTGGCCTCGTCTTGCTACTTCTCGGTGTTTTAACTGTCCTTTCAAAATGGTGTTGTAAGCCAAAAACCTCAGAGGAGCAGCCTGTTCCTCAGGGCAGCCATAGCGACCACCGTTTTTGATGTGAACAACAGGAAGCGTCAGGGGTTTCTGTACTTTCTGAAAACTTAAAGTGCTTATAGTAACAGAAGAATAAGTGTAGGAGGGAAACGGGCAGGTCCTGCTCCCCTGGTAACTGTGAGAACCCTGTTCCTTAGCTGCAATGCCATAAGGAACCGTACAGGGCACCCTGAGAGGTTTTTTTGTTTGTCTTTTCAAAAACTAGATTATAAATATCCACCAGTTGCTCTTTTTTTTTGACCTAATGTTACACAGGAGCTGCCTCTTCAGAGCATTTCACGATCTTCTAGTTCAGTGTATTCTAGGTATGTGCACGACCAGGTGGTAGGGCACTAATTTACCTGTCGGAAGACACAAGGCTCCTAGCTTTCAGTTGAACGGTGAGGACATAGTGGTGTGTGTGTATCCACAAGTAGAGGTGCTTTTGTTTCTTTAGCAACAGTTTCTAGACACGAGGTTAATGGGTCAGAGATTGCACACTTTTTTTTGAGAGTCGGGTTAAAGTTCTTTCATGTGTTCCTTTGCCTTTTCAAGGAATGTAGTAAGAAAACAAAAACCGATGACCAAGAGAATGCATCCGTTGATGTACCGAGTCCGGCCCAGGAGAATGGAGAGGCAAGTAGATTTTTCAGTTTTGTATCAGCCCATAGTAAACGGCTGCTGGTTTTCTCCTGTTTGGGGGCTCACGTCACCGTGCACGTCATTGCTCCAAGAGAGAAAGCGAGAGAGGAATGGGCAAAGCTGGGCCCCGGCTCGGGGCCAGACGTATCGGTCAGTCAGGTGCAGGCACGTGGCTGTCAAGGTAAGAGAGCCAAAGAGCAGTCTTTTCATAATACAGCAGGACACCTGCATTAGGGACGATGGAAAACACCAGCTTTGGTCATTGGTTAAAAATTGAGGCGTAACATTTAAATTTCCAGTCTTTTTTTTTTAATGAAAAGTTCCATTCTGTAAAATAGGGATTTAGATAGGTAATTTATGCGATGATTCAGATCTCACTAACACAGTTCTCGTTTTTAACTTCTCCTTAGCTGATAGTGGAGTTTGGACACATACCTCGAGCTGGGCACTAGAGGAAGCGCTGTATACGTGCTACCTCGTTTCATGCTCAGATGCAGCATGTTGAGTAAGCCCTACTACTGTCCCCATTTTACGGAGAGAAGGATGCAGTGGGGGGAGAGGTGGGGGTTAAGATCACTTCTTCCCATGGAAAGTCCTGTTACCAATTTTACAAATGGAGAAGGCAACTTGGAAGAAACACGTTTGCTCTTGAGTAGTCCTGGTGTGACGCTCAGTCTGACGCTCAGTTGATCTGGTCCTCTGTGCACCGCACTGCTCTGCACTCTGGCGACTGCGGGGCTTAGCGAGAGGCGGGGGCGGGACAAGCACGCAAGGTGCTGAGGCGGAGGAGAGAACGGGGTGCCTGGGGCCTCCCCGCCTGCCGTTGGGCTGCATCCCCTTGGTCGACATCTAACCTTGGGAGCCCCAGTTTCCTTATCGGTGACTTGGAGAATAGGGTTACACCCCCCTCCCCCCGCCCTTGGGGCTGTGGTAACAGCGAGATAATGTGTGTATACAGCCTAAGTGCCCGCCCCGCCTGCCCGGTGGGTGGATGCACTGTCAGGGCGGGCAGGCACAGAAGAGTCTACTGGATTGGGCCTCAGAGTGGTGAGAATTGAGGGTGGGGCCACCAGGCACAGAGAAGTTGTGGTCTGGGGAGTGGTCTGTGGAGGGGCGTGGGAGCCGTTGAGGCCGTCTGGGCAAAGGAGCAGATCAGACATGTTTTAGGGCAGGTGACAGGGCAGCTTCAGCTGCCTGGAGCACGGGGAGCATAGAAGGAAGCCACGTGGGAGGCAGAGGGTGGTGGGGCTGGCGGGCCAGAGTGACACAAGCAAGAAAGAGGGCTTAGCACAGGGAGCTGCATGCAGTTCGGGCTCCAGGGACCCTGAGCTTTCTGCAGGGTGTGGTTGAGGTGGGGAGGCTCCGCTGCACGTGGCGATTGGAGAGGGGCTGGGGCTGGCAGGCTGGCACTGCTCTGGGAAGTGAGGCTGATTGGAGAGGAGGGCGGGGGACAGTCTTCTGCAGAGTGCCGGTGTTTCGGGGGCAGACGGAGAGGGAGCAAGAAACGAGCGGCGCGGGGCCCCAGCCTGGCCCGTGGGAGCCTGTGGGAGGGCTGGGTGGCAGGCCGGGATGGGGCCCTCTTGGGCACGACGGCGCAGAGTGTGGCCGCGGGTCCCTCTGCAGGGGTGACGGCGGCAGGATTCTTAGTGCAGCTTGTCAGTATCTGTGAGGCACCAGCTGTGTGCCAGGCCCGTGCTCCAGAGCCGTGGGGCGGCAGCTCCGGACACATGCACACACACCTACCGCCGCCACGTCCTTAGAAGTGCAAGCTCTTGGGCCCCATTCAGACCGCGGGAATGTTCGTCCACAGCGTAGCAGGGTCCCAGGGTGAGCTGCACAGTGACACTTGGGCATGTGGAAAGGAGGGAGGTGACAGCATGTACTCCCATTCATGGACAGGAGGCCCTGCCCAGAACTGTCTCCTACCAAATCACGTTTAAGAGAAAGCAAATGGCCAGCCGTCCGGAGCGTTAACTCTGGAGCGGCGCCCGGAGGCTTCGGAACGTTCCCGTGCTCGTCCGCCAACCACTGACTGCGCACCCTCACGCGCAGGGCCTCTGGGAGGCACTGGGAACAGAAGGGAACAGGTCAAGGGTCCTGCCCTCAGAGCTTGCATTTCTCGGGTGACAACGACACAGAAGTGCCAGGTGGTGATGGGGGCTGTTCAGTCCTAGATTCCTGTGTTTTAGTGGGCCTCGGGCAGCAGAGCGCTAGTCAGAGGTGACGAGGGGCATCCAGTCTGGGCGTCCAGGTGAGCGGCGTGGCTTGTATGGAGTGTCCACAACGCAGTCCTGGCGGCCAGAGGGCTTCGTTGCGGTGGCGAGCCGGAGCTGTCCCGAGCTTCCTGGGCGCAGGGCTGCTCAGCGGGGTGAGCAGAGGTGGCCGGCCGGAGCCGTGAGGCAGCAGAGAAGGGGTGCGGGGAGGAGGGGGGCGCGCCAGGGCCTAGACACAGGAACTCGGCTTTCCTCCTGCCGCGTGTCGGAGCTAGCCTGCTTCTGCCCTGGCTTGTCATCTTGAGACTCTCTGGTGTCGTCGTGGGCTGTGCTGCGTGTCCCTGAGCACCTGGAGTGCCAGGCGGGGCCGGCGTCACCTGGGGTGTGCGGTGTCGGTGTGCTGTGCTGTAGCCATGCTTACTCTTCCTACGGAAGCTTACGTCACCATGCTTTTGTTGAAGAATCAGGCCAAAACGTCATCTTTCCTTTGTAGAAGGGCGAATTCCATAAGTTGGCTGATGCCAAGATATTTCTGAGTGACTGCCTAGCGTGTGACAGCTGTGTGACCGAAGAGGAAGGAGTCCAAGTTTCCCAGCAGAACGCCAAGGACTTCTTCCGTGTCCTGAACCTTAACAAGGTACGGTGGCCTGGAGGGGGCCAGTGGGGGTCGGGGCGGGCACGGAGGCCTCTCCTGGGACATGGTGCACGTAGCTCAGCCCTGGCCCTGTGTCCCTTGCCACAATCGACCCTCTCCAGAGCCGCTCACCATCAGAATAAAATCCAGTGTCCCAGAGTCATGCTTTTTCAGTGACTTGGGCGATGGCTGTGGCCGGTACCACCGATCAGGCTCCCGCGGCTTGGGGGGCCTCCACTGTGCGGGTCATACAGTGGCTGCATTCCTGAGGTCATAGGATGGTACAGTGGCTGAGCCCACGCTGTTCCGCCTCTCAGAGGTGGGGCTTCTGTCCGTTGAGCTCATCAGCCTGGGGCAAATCCCTGCCCACCTCCTCTACAGAGCTGTCTGATGTCACTCAGCTTCCAGTAATGGTCTTCCCGACGGGAAGCCAGGTAAAAGAAAGAAAGGAAAGACGAAGCCCGATGGGCTGAGAAGTGTGTCAGGTCGTCCTCGCTCCCACCGCCACAGGAAGTGCCCCTGCCGCGCCGTGCACAGGCCCGGGAGCCCTCGTGGCTGTCCGGCGGTGCCTGGTGCGCCAGGGCTCGGCACAGCCGAGCGGCCCTCCCACTGCTTGCCACCCACCCCTGCGGCTTGTTCCCGGACACGTCATCCAGTGGTCGTAGGTTCCAGTTTCAGGTAGAAGCGCATGTCCTTTCGCGGTCAGCGGTAGTCGGGGCTGGGCGCACCCTTCCTGGTGTGGGATCCGTGAGCATGCGGCAGGACGGACTCTGAAGCCGGAGGCCACGTTCACCGTGCACCTTCCCCCCGCCCTGGTCCTCTGGAACCTAATGGTTTTAGCCGTTTTATTACCTGAGTGATGACTTCAGCTCAGTTACGACGTGGCAGTTTCCCCGGCACGTTCCGTGGGACCTGTGCACTTCTAACCCTGTGGTGCGGGCGGTTTCTGCCTGGATGCCGCTGAGGACGGCTGTGTCCCTCACGCTCCCACGCGATAGGTGATACCTCTGTCCAGCTTTCCTGATCACACCTGGTATCAAGCTCACATTTTTCCAGTCTGAGGGGTAGATGGTATCTCACGTGCACATTCTTGGTCATTAGTGAGACTGAGAATCTTTGACGTGTTTATCGACAATTTACGTTTTATGCTGCTTGTTCATGTTCTAGATTAGTTCGAAATTGCTTTCAGCTGCTGGTAACAAAAACCCTGACTCTAGGCACGTGACAGCTCGGAGGGTTATTCTCTCGAGTCCAGAGGTTGTCTGGCCCCAGGGAGCCCCAAGGACCTGGATGGCTGCCGTCCTGCTCGGTGTCCTCGGCCTCCAACCCAGGACTCTGTCACACACGTCAGACCCTTGCTCCCAGGCTGTTGCTTGTCTTTTAGTGTATGATGTCCTCTTCACACTTGAGTTGTTTGATTTCATGGAACTATGCAGATTGGTCTCTTCTTTACTAGTTTTTAATTTGCATTTTTAAAAGACTTTTTTACTATAAAATAGTGTACGTTTTATTTTAATGCGCCTTCATTTAGTAGGGCCCATCTTCCCATTTGTTAGATTTTCTTGACTAATCTTACATCATTCTACATTAACCATAGGGCTTTGACTGGAGTTGCACTGGATTTATAGGTTAGTGTGGGGGAAATTGTGTTTCAGCTTACAGTATTTTCATCCGTAGATATGCTGGCTCAGTTATTCTTTGTGTGATCTTCAGCAAAGGGCTATAATTTTCCCCATAAATGTTTGTGTCGGGCTACTCTTAAGTTTTCTGTACCTGTAATTTGTTCTTGTTGTTATGTCACGTATATTAGGTTTCACTGTATTATTTTCTGTAATGTCGGTTATTGTCGGTGTATTAAAAAGCCGTTGATCTTCATGTCTTTTTTGTACGTGGCTGTTTTGTAAACTTAATATTCTAATAGTTTTCTAGATTGTCTTAGGTTTTGTAGGATTATTGACTACAAACAATGAACGTTATCTTTTCCACCCCGTATACCTCTTTTCCTGATCACGTCGTCTAGGACCTTTAAGTCAATCTCAAATAAGAGCAGTGATAAATGGAACTAATTTCCTGTTTCAGACTTCGGAGAAAGTGCTTGTAAGGTTTTACTGTTGAGTAGATAGATGTGTTCGGAGCTTTGGTAGATACCTGCGTCAGCATCTCGGCTGCAGGTAATGGTGCCCGGCTCACACTGGTGCAAGTAACAAGGAAATGGTGATTTCATGAAACCGAAAGCTCAGAAGTAGGGGAGGTACTGGGGTTGGCTGAGTCGGCCACTCAGGGCTGTCGTCTGGGAAAGGCAACGTCCGTGTCTCTGTTCAGCCTGGCTCTGGGCTCAGGCCGATCCCCTCCTGGTCACAGCAGCTCCCTCGGAGGAGGAGGCGACATTTGAGTGAGAATGGAGTGGATGAGCCCTGGAAATACCCTGGGCAGGGCGTTGGGCAGAGAGACAGGAAGTGGTGGGTCTGCCTTCTTAAAATTCTGTTAAAATTTGCCACTAAGTGACCTGGGTTTTTGAAGCCTCTTAGGGGCTGGGCACCACTTCAATGTGTGAACTTTTTTAATTGAAATATATTCGTGTGTGTATTTTTTATTGTTATTGGGTCACTTCAGTTGTGTATGGGCCAATATTATAATTTACATATTTTTAAAGTTATTTTCTTCTAGATGTTTGCATTTCAATATGAAATTGTTATAAAAATTGATAAAAATCTCTTGGGATATCTCATTTTTTTAAACCTAATCGTTTGCTTCTTTTTCCTCAGTTATGCTTGCCACCGTTTGTCTATTTTATTAGTCTCTTCATAGAACTTCTGTTACGGATTTTTCTCGATTTTTCACTAAGGTGCTTTACTTTCACTCTCTGTGTTATCACCCACATATGACATTCTTTTCTCTTTCTCCTAGAAATGTGATACCTCAAAGCACAAGGTGCTGGCAGTGTCCGTGTGTCCTCAGTCTTTGCCTTATT
Organism: Pteropus medius; assembly: GCF_902729225.1. NCBI lineage: Eukaryota > Metazoa > Chordata > Mammalia > Chiroptera > Pteropodidae > Pteropus > Pteropus medius. The sequence continues at coordinate 423,846 of NW_024355990.1, read as the reverse complement.
TTGCTGCTAAATTCAGCCTCAGTGTGACTGATGCATCCAGAAGACTCTGTGGCTTCCTCAAAAGTCTTGGTGAGGCGCCTTTGACCTTCCTGTGAGTTCGTAACTGCCCCTTTTATCTCTAGGGTTCAGTTTTCAAGGGCACAGGACAGGTAAGAACTACATGAGAGTCCGTGGAATGTAAGAGGACCCTGCCTCTGACCGTGGTAAACGGGTGTCACTTACCCCCTTGCTGTGTAGATCGGTGTTATGTTACTGCCATGATGGCCCACCTGAGAGTGCCAGTGACCATCTTCAGATGGGGTGGCGGGGACACGTGGGCGGCGGCAAGCGGCATCGTTTGCCCGGCTCGGGCCACGGAGGTGTTTATTTGATGGAGAAGCGCGTCTTCAGTGAATGGCATCTGGTGCCCAGGAAGCTCTGAAGAGCAGAGCAGGAAGGGAATGGGCCGCGTCCTTCATGGGGAGGATGAAAGGTGGTCATTTCAGAGCACAGCCGGGACTTAAACATGAAGGGACACGGGGACAGTGCTGCCTCCAGTGGCAGTAGGCGGTGCCCGCCCCCAGGGACTTTCGTGGCCCTGGAACATGCGTCCTCGTGTACAGCCATCGCCAGGCCCAGACGAGAACTTGAGCTGTTTGCCAAATAAGAGTTAGCTTGTCAGAGACACAAATACACTGGGGGTTGCTAATAAAACACGGTGACACGTGGCAGAGCCAGCCCGCCAGCCCATGCTGCCTGGCACTCTTGGTGTGGAGCAGCTTCCCGGTGCACAGCGTGCCGCCAAAGTCAGGCATAGCCCCGAGCCATCCCTTCACACTCCTGCCTCAGGAAGCCTAAGTTCAGCCTCCTTTGACCAGAGGGTGGAGTTATTCGATGCTGTATCATCTCAGTGAAAGGCCCGATTTTGATACTTTTGAAAAATAAATAGTTGGGCATTTTTTGTTAACGCTAATAATGAAAACGTATTCACAGTGAAACTGACTTCTTAAGGTAACATTTTAATATGACACTTAGAATATTATGGTTTTTTTTATAAGAACAACTGGCTTTTAAGATTTAGACTGGCTGCAGATATTAAACCTATTTACTTAATTTATTATAATGATGGATATTTTGTTTCAGGTTTATCAATATTAAGAAAACTTATTAAGAGAAAAGTAGCTAATTAAAAAATCAGCATAAAATTAAGATCATTGTAAAGGTACGCCCAGCCCATTTACTCATTTATTTTAAAGATGTCAAGGACTATTGCAGCCTGAAATTCAGTTCAGCCAGCGAATCGGAAGAGGAGGGTGCTGGTATCTTGATAACATTCCATTAGCTTCCATGTGGAGTACTGTGAGGTGTTTACGTACAGACATGTAGAGAACGAGGTGGGGATGGGAAAGAGAGAACATATATATTTTATTGTGAAAAATACGTGCTGTCGTTTAAAACACCGTGCACAGTCCCGTGCTTCTGCAGTTCGTGCCAGCCCTGGGAACCGCGGGTGACCCAAACAGCTCGGGGGTGCCCGCAGACCTGCTGCTGAGTCCGGCACTCAGAGGCCCAGACTCGGAGAGTGGCCCCGCGTCAGGGAGCGGAGCTGAGCGCCCTCTCCCCGCAGGCGTGCACTACGTCTTCGACGCAGCGGTGGCCGCGGACCTCAGCATCCTGGAGGGCCAGAAGGAATTTGTGCGCCGCTTCCTCCGGCACAGCGAGGAGGACCCCGCGCTGCCCATGCTGACGTCCGCCTGTCCCGGTGAGTGCCGGGGCCAGCTGCCCGGCCCCAGCTGTCTGAGGCCCCTGTCACAGGGGTCTGTCTGCTTGGGCCAGGCCGGGGCCGTGGGTGCCTCGTAGACCAAAAGGGAGGAGTTTGGGCCTGAGGCACAATTTTATGCCAAACAACATATTCATTCATTCTGGTGAGCTTGACGAGGAGGAGACCTGACAGCTGAGTATTAATTCAGCTGCATTTATCTGTATTTCTCAAGATTCTGAGACAAAGTGTATTTAGAAAAGCAAATCTATCTTCTCTTAAAAGTATGACACATTTCAGACATCCAGAAAATTGTAGATGGTAATAACGGCAAACACTTGGCCTTTGGCAGCTTAAATGAAAATTACAGAATAAAAAATGGTAGGTTCGATCCCGGAGTACTCTTTCCAGCCTGCTTTCACCGGCGGTCTGGCACCTGCAGTTTAGGAAAAATAGAAATTTTTGAACAAGAATGTGGTGAAAGATCATGTGTAAGGAAAGAAGGAAGAAAGCGCTATGCTGGTAAATGACATTTAGTGAAAATTTATTTCTAGATGCATCAGGCCCGTGAGTGTAGGAAAGCTACCCCGTCAGAGCCAGTCGTGGGCTATGTAATTTTTAGGTTTTCGTTTACGTTTCTATTCTAACTTTATCCTCCCTCCCACCATGCTTCCAAATTTTTCTGTCATTTCACCTCACCCATTGGTCATTAGGGTTATGCTTTAACAATAGAATGTTGGTGGTGTGCTTGCTTAGAATCTGGAAATACTTCCCACTCATAAAACCGTGCAGAGGAACTTCGCCATCTGTCCCAGAGGCCGCATGGGCTGACACATGAGCTGAGCTGTGTCATTCATCAGCCCAGGGCCTGGCGGGATGTGCCGTGCTTCAGGTGGGGCTTGTCCCGGTGCACGGTTTGTCCCAGGAATGTGACGCATGCAGATGTCCCCAGGTTTCCTGGGCTGTGGGCACTCTATAGCCAAGGCCAGGGATGAGCCGTCGGATAGGTGCAGACTGTGTTGCTGTGGTGTCTGCACGGCTGCGGAGGGCCTGGGGACCGCCCGGCTTTCTGAATGACCTTCAGTGGTCCCTGGGGCCCCCAGTGCCCAGCATGGAGTCTCAGTGCTTTCCTCGTGAGGCCATCACTCGATGCCACATGCAGCCCGACACTGTGGCTCAGTCTCGCCCAGCCAAGGAGGGGGCAACATAAAACACCCAAAGTCACCCCGTGCCCCTGGGCAGCAGTTCCCAGACTTTCTGGCCGTGATTCCTGGCAGCAGGATGGATGGGGGTACCCGGGGCCTCCTGATACCAAACCAGACACTTGTGGACGCTCGCTGTGGAGGCCCTGCTGGTCACAGCCGAAAACGCAAGCCTTAGTCCTATCAGGAGCCCAGGGAGTCCTGTCGCCCAGCCACCCGGCACCCGTCCCAGAGCCCTGTTGTCTCTCAGCCCCGCCACCTGCCGCGACTGGCTTCTCCCTCCTCGTCCAGCCCCACGTTTGCTGCATTTGGTCGTCTTGCTGAGCCGTGCAGGCTGTTTACTTGTAGATTTGGAGCTTCCACAATGTTTTCCTAGGTAAGGGTACACTCCTCTTGGAGCTCTTTGTGCCGCAGCGTGTCGAAACTAGCTGTTCAGGTTTCCGCCCCTCTCAAATTCAGGGAGGTGAGGTGAGATCTGCTTCAAACTAACTTTTTCTATAATTTGGTTTTGTCGCTTTTGCTTTCTTATGACAATTTAAGGAACCTAAACCAGTACCGAGATCACGTGACGTGACCTGGTGTATAGAAGCAGGGCCGTGGCAGACCTGTGCCGGCTCACTGGGCGTGACCCTCTACAGAGTCCCCGTGTCCTTGGACTGGTAGGCGGGCACTGGTTCAGGCTGGGACTAGGCCCGATGTGACGCCCCGCTGCCGGCTGCACTGTGGCCCAGCAGAGGACGGGGTGAGCGGCTCGGCTTCGGACTGGACGGGCTGGCAGGCCTGGCCTGCCAGAGTGCCCACGGGCAGGAATCCGGGGCAGCGTCTGTCCGGCCCTAGCAGAGTATCTGGACAGCGATTGGGCACCTCTGCTCTGAGCGCGCACCCTGCTGCGCTTTCAGAGTGGGTCGCCGGGGAGGTGGGTAGGCTGGTCACGCCTGCGCAGCCACACAGCCCGCCCCAGGGTCTCCGTGAGTGTGAGCAGGGGCTGTCCAGGCACAGGTCAGTGTCTCTGCCCCGGCTGGTGCTCAGTGATGAGTTCCTGAGCAAAGGTACCCTCGTGGCTCCAGGTGCCTGGGCGCTGTGGGCCCTGGGGTTCCTGCTCAGCACCCCCGCCACGGGCCAGGTCCTCCGTGGGCACCCAGCTTCTGGAGCTTAGCCTGGTCTCGTGTGGTGCTCAAGGCCTTCTGCCTCCGCAGCACAGAGGGGCCATCTGCCAGGAGCCACATCTGCGGTGCTGGCACTTGGGCTGAGGCCAGGGTGGGTGGCGGCCTTATAAGGCCAGACCTGAGGTGGGAATACCCAGGGTCCCCAAACGGTCTATGTTGTGGGTAGTTTTTCTTTAAACCTTCAAAGGCATGCGTGCAGAGGCCAGTTTTTCTCATAGGGGCTTGTGTGGGTCACCACAGCGCCCTCCTTGGCGCGTTCAGGCCTGCGTGCAGGTGACAGGCGCAGTTTGAGAGTTGGTCAGGGATTGTCAAGTGTGAGTGGCGCCTGCTGCTCTTGCCCAGGAGTGGACATGGGGAGGCTAATCTGCCCGCAACCCCTATCTTGGGATACCTCGGTGTACACGCCGGTCTGTGGGGTCAGAGGTGTCCGGAGATGCTGTCCACAACAGGCCAGGCCCAGCGGGAGGAGGGAGCTAGCTGTGTCCCTTGCAGGTTGAGCTGCTGGCTGTGTGGTCTGCAGACCGCTGCCCTGTGTCCATCCCTGGAAACCAGCAGAAGGAATGCCCCCAGGGGGCACGGCGGGGGGTCATCTGAGTCATGGTCCCGTGTCCTGGCCATGAGAACAAGTCTGCACTGGCATGGTGGAGCTGGAACACGCAGCCTGTGACAGCCTTGCGGCTGCTCCTCTGAGCATGTCCTCTCTGGGGACCAGCCATCCTCGCTTTTTCTCCCATCCCGTTTTCTGATCTGGGACTGACGGGAGCCCCTCGCAGACACCTGTCAGTCGGGCTTCGGGGAGGCAGTCTGTCGCACATTCGTGGCAGAGCCTGAAGCTGGAGTCCGAGCCCCCTCCCCGAGGTCAGGGCCTCAGGAGCTCTGAGTCCCGGGCGTGCGATGGGGAGTGGGGAAGCAGTGTGGGCACTGACGCGGGGCCCCTCTCTCCCCAGGCTGGGTCCGCTATGCCGAGCGCGTTTTGGGCCAGCCCCTCACCCCCCACCTCTGCACTGCCAAGTCTCCCCAGCAGATCATGGGCTCTCTGGTGAAGGATTACTTCGCCCGACGGCAGGTAAGCTGACCTCTGCGCCCGGGCAGCATGGCTGTGGGGCCGTCTGGTGACAGGAGCTGAGGGTGAGTGAGGGTGGGGACCCACTGGGCACATCCAGGTGCTCTCAGCCCAGGCCAAGTGGAAACAGTGCCCGCCCTGCTAAGGGGTGCTCGGGGCCTCACCCCAGGCATGCTCGCTTAGGAGGCCCTGTGTGGCCCCCGCCCTTGCCTGCCCCTGGAACACTTGGCCGCCTCTGGCCTGACACAGCAGGACTCCCAGCTGGGGCCCTCGAGTCCTTTCCACAGCCCCCGGCTGCCCCAGCTCCCCCACCCGGGTGTGGCACCATCTCTTTTTCCACCGCGCTGTCCCCTCCTCTCTCCCGGCCCCAGCTCACACCCATAGCTGCGATCCGAGGGCTCTGGCAGCGGCCAGACCCAGGTCCTCCTGGAGCTCCCTGGCGCCCCAATGCCGCCCACGGCGTGGCCCTCCCATGGCCTGTTCTCGGTTGGATGATAAGCTCCTCAGGGAACAAGCGTGGCCAGGTGCTGTGGGAACTGGAGAAGGCTGGACAGCAGGTGTCTCAGATGCCTGAGGCAGCGCGAAGCCATGTGACCCCGGTAGCCTGTCAGCCCTGCTGCGGGGGGAGGGGGTGCTTCCCCTCTGCCTGACCCACTCACGAAATCACCACCACTGCCGGCGAACTGTGATGTGGCGTCAGTGCGTGCATTCATTTTGGGGGACAGGAAAATGAACCAGGCGCCGAGGAGTGGCTCAGTCCTAAATGCTGCCGGGCATGCTTCCTGTGGACTTGACAAGGGGCAGGCGCCCTCTTTGGTCTCCGCCCTGCCCTCATTAGGGCCGTTCCTCCCAGGCCTGGCCTTGAGAGTCACTCAGCAGCTGCCAGCTCCTGGCATTGCCGCCAGTTCCGGCTCAGTCACGGGCACCAGGAAGGCGTTGCTTGGGAAGCTTCTGGAAAGTTGGGGTAGAGTGGCTGGTATTCAGTAACAGCGCAGCAGGGGCTTCTTTCAGCGTGTGGGATCACTGCACACAGTTCGGGGGGAGCAGGCTCAGTGTCCACACCTCTCCTGCGGGTTTCCAGGCTGCTGGGCCTTACCGCCTGGAGAGAGGCAGCGCCACGTGTGGGCCTGGTGCCGCTGCTCGTTGGGACGTGGGGCAGGGGACGTGCGGCGGGAGCTCGGCCTGGAAGCAGGAGCCCAGCCCCACGGCAGTGGCGGGTGCTGGGCAGCAGTGTTAAGTCGCCCTCCTCGCCCTGGCGCCCTGGACGGTGGGCGCTTTCTCCACAGAACCTGCCCCCAGACAAGATCTTCCACGTCATCGTGGCCCCTTGCTACGACAAGAAACTGGAGGCTCTTCGAGAAGATTTTTCCCCAGCTTTGCACAGTTATCGGGGTGCCGACTGCGTGTTAACCTCAGGTGAGCAGTACGTCGTGTGAACGCAGCCAGTGTGTTTCAGCCATGTCCACATGGGGTTGTCACAAGTGTTCTGCTTGGGAAACAAAACACGGAGAGATCATTTGTGAAAATCTTTCATTTCAAGAGCAGAAAAAGGAATTAGACTCTTCGTGTACGTTCTAGCATTTTTCATTTTATTAGCGTCGCTTTGTGCTGGACGTGGGCTGCTTGTGCTCTGTGGGAGGGACACTACCAAAGTCGCCTGCCTTAGAATTTCCTGCGGGACCTTGAGGACGCGTGACATTCCGCTGGTGCTGGCCGTGGTGTCCTTTCACGGCACCGCATGCCTCTTGTTCGTAGGTGAAGTTGTTCAAATGATGGAGCAAAGCGACCTCTCGGGGAGAGACGCGGCCGTGGACACTCTGTAAGTGGCTTTGGCAGGGGGGGCCACGTTTGGGTGGAGGGGGCCTCTCGTGTGATCTCTGGAGGTCACATGTGCCAGGGCCTCCCTACCTCACAGTGAGGCCACATGCTGTGCTGCAGCGTGGGCGCAGGGTGGCACCTGACCCGGGGTGCCATTTTCTGTGGCGCCGCATGGCCCCACCCTAACCCTCAGCCGTCTTCTCGCTCCTGAATGCGGCCAGGACCTCGGTGTGGCGTGCCTCTCGCCGGGGCCGCGGGACGTTGTGTCCGCGGCTGGTTGCAGGGGCCGCCCATTCTCCACCGCGCTCTGCCGCTCCCGGCTCCGTTTGCCCCTGACGCTGAGTCTGGCCCTGCCTGGGGTGCACTTATCTGGGGAAACAGCGGGTCCCTCGGGTTTCTGCAGGCGCTGGTGACTCTAGCCCTGCTGCATCCTGTGCTCCGGGCACGTGCAGAGCGTGCACGGACCACTCCGCAGGTCCAGCCAGTGCTGGCGCCAGGATTGTTTGTGGCCCTTTTGTGGAAGGCTGGCCAGAGGCGTACAGAATTTAGCACCTTGGTGCCCGTGGCCACGGCCTGCACCAAGCTGGCTGACCGTGCAACCTCATCCAGGGCTCAGACTGGCGTGAGCCCCTGTCACCCTCGGAGTTCTGAGGGATGCGCCCCGGCACGTGGGCAACAGGGAGAGAAGTGACCAGCTGAACAGCTCTAGCGTAACCCCCGCTGCATCTGAGACTGAGGCACATGACGTTCCATGCCATGCGTCGCAGCTCGGTAGAACGGGGTTGTGTCGGTAACGGGCTTCAGTCTCCCCATGGCAGGCTCGCGTGTTGCAGTTTCGGACGTCTGATTGACTCTTCCTGTCGCTTCTCTCTGCCTGGTGAGGTTCGGAGACCTGAGGGAGGAGGAGCTGAGGCGCCACGACGGGGCCAGCTCCGACGGGCACCTGGCGCACATCTTCAGACACGCGGCCAAGGAGCTGTTCAACGAAGACGTGGGGGAGGTCACCTACCGCACCTTGAGGTGCGTGCGGACGCCCACGGTCCGTGTGTGTGTGTGCGCGCTCGGTGCTACTGTTCAGGGCAGGGTCCCCAAAGCCTGTGCGTGTTGGGGCGGCTGTCCCGTTTGTGGTGTTCACACCGTCAAGATCAGAGGCCTTTCTGTGTTTGCACAAAGACCTTTTGTTCTGCCGACCTTCCGGACTCGGTGGAAACGCCCCTCCAGCTGCAGGAGGACTCGGCGGGTCACAGTCCACTGTTCCTTTCACAGGAACAAAGACTTCCAGGAGGTCACCCTCGAAAGGGACGGGGAGGTTCTGCTGCGCTTCGCTGCTGCGTACGGCTTTCGAAACATCCAGAACGTGGTCCTGAAGCTGAAGAGGGGCAAGTTCCCATACCACTTCGTGGAGGTCCTCGCCTGCGCTGGGGGTGAGGCCTGGCCCCATCCTGAGTCTCGCTCAGCCCCAGCAGCTGTGGGGAGTGTGGACACGACAGTCCCCCTCTTCCGCTCACACCCACCTAGTGAGAAGAGTGGGCACTCTGATGTTTCCTTGAAAGTCCCCTGGGGGAGGGGATCCCCAGAGGAGTCACGGCACGGGTGGCACCAGGAGACAGCCAGTTCAGCTCGTGTGGTAGCTGGTGTGGAGTCGAGGCACACAGGAGCCGAGGCTGGCCCTCAGGTGGCTTGAACAGCCCCCGCCACCTCTAGCCAGGTCTGTCCCTGCATATGGGAGGGACCCGCGTGAGGAATGGAGGCCAACAGGAGGGACTGGGGATGGGGGTCCCCCACAAGGACTTGCTGGTGGAGTAGGTGAGGGTGTCGGGGAGGAGGGAAGCCTGTGGGCCCTGGGCAGTGATGGAGCCAACTCGGAGAGGGGATCAGGGTGTCTGTGCCACTCAGAGTGGGAGATGCCCACAGGTACTCAGGTGGAGGTACCAGGTGCGAGACTGTCTCGAGGAAGGGAGGCTCTGGTGGAGGGTGTGACGGGAGAAGCAGCCTAGAAGGCAGCGGAGACCCCATGAGCATTTGGGGAGGGCGTGGGTGGGGCGCTGAGGACAGGGGTGAGCCCTGGCTTTGGGGTCCTCACAGCCCGGGTGACCTTGCTCCAGGGGTCAAGGCACAGAGGGCAGAGCCTACGCCTTGAGCGCTTGAGCAGATGGGAGGTGAGAATGAGGAGGCGTCTAGGGGGCAGGTGAGGGGCCCTTGGGGGCTGGGCTGGACAAGCTGACGCCCCGGAACTAGAGCTTCAGCTGGGGAGCAGACCTGGGGCCCCAGGAGAGAGAAGCAGCCGCTCCCTGGGAAAGCAGAGTTCTTTGCCTCGGCCGAGTGTCTTTTTGAGATATGAGGTCAGGAGTGGCAGCTGTTGGGAGCTGCCAGTGGATAAGGGTGGGGAGGCTTGGCCAGGGAGGGTTTGCTCTAGGTGCTTTTAGATGCATTTTTATCCCATAAATCATGACATCGTCACCTGTGTTTGGGAGTGCGCAGCACCGATGTGTGGGGTCATTTCCCTGTTCAGGTCGTAGCACCCATGTATGTGGACTCGGGTCCCCATCCCCTCCCAGGTGCAGCCCAGGTGGGGACCAGTGCTCAAGGGCACTGTGCAGACACTGGGGTGTAGCTGCCGTGAATTGTTTCTGTGCTCTCCTGATTGTGATGAGTTTCAAGGAAAACTGGGGATCCAGATTCGCTTACACAGCCACCCAGTTCTGAAAGGTTAGCAAGTTGTTTGGGTTTTAGGTAAAATCGGGTCGTGGGCAGTGTAAGCAGGGAGGGACTGGGAAGCACATGGGGCTGTGAGCCTGCGACCAGGGTTCCTGAGGCCTCGGGGCACACATGTCCAGGATCTAGCTCGAGGCCCTGGCCACACGAAACCCCACACTGCTTCGTCCCCACTGCCCTGGCCTGTCGTTCTCCGGGACAAGAAGAGAGTGAGTGCGTCTCGTGTCTTTCAGGGTGCCTGAATGGCCGCGGCCAGGCCCTGGCGGAGGACGGGCGTGCGGACAGGGCCCTGCTGCGGCAGATGGAAGGCATCTACACCAGCATCCCCGTGCGGGCCCCAGAGGCCAGCGCCAGCGTGCAGGCGCTGTACCAGGAGTGGCTGGGCGGGGCTGACTCCCCCAGGGCCCAGGAGGCTCTGCACATGGCCTACCAGGGCCCCGGGCGCCCCGCCAACAGCCGAGACATCAAATGGTGATGGCGATTGGACGGCCGCTGACGGGGGAGCACTGAGTGGGGCATCAGGGACACTGGAAGAAAAAGCTCGGCTTTCCTTTCCTTGCGCTGGTGTCCAGCCCCCTCTGCCCTCTGCCCGCCGCGGGTGGCGCTGTCTCCCGAGCGTGTGCTGGGAGGGCTGCCTAGTGCACGCGCGCGCCCCCCGCGTCCTCCTCCGGCGGAGCCTGGCCCAGCGCCAGGGTGGAGACGACTGCCTACCAGGCTTAGGGGGCCACGTGTCCTGTGACAGGCAGGGACCTGGCTCTGGTTCCTGCGCCTCAGACCCCTGTGGGCGTGAAGGCGCCGGGCAGGCGCGGGGTTGCGGGCCACGGTCCTGGGTCGCCCTCGTGGCTCCAGATTCTACCCATTGACGTTGCTCTTGAAAATGCTTTTGCCACAACATGAATAAACTGCCATCTCCTGGAGTCGGGGCTCAAACACAAATCTGCATTGCCAGCTTTTCTCGAAAAGAACCTGAGATCTGGCAGCAGTGGCCACGCTCATTCTGGAACGGGACCCTGCCCCTGGGGCTCCGGGCACTGGCCCCACAGGGGCACTGTGCGTTCAGTCTTTGAGCTGACCTCATCTCCAGGCAGGGAGGCTGGCATGGTGCCCCAGTTCCTGCCAGCAGATGGCGAGGCAGGCTGCCCTGCTCGGGCCAGGCTGTGGGGAGTCGTCTCCCAAACTCCCCCCATGTCCTCTGTGCACCCCTCGACCAGGCACCCTACCCCGCACATTAGCTGGGGGCAGGGCTCACCTTAAAGTGAGTAGGGGGTGCATGCATCCTGCCCCCAGACAGCCAGATGGAGAGGGCTTGCAAACACCGGCCTCTGCAGCCTGGGACATGAGACAGACACCCGTGGTGGCCTGGAGGAGTCACTTCTCCAAAGCACTTGGACTTGTGAACGTGGGTGATGACGTCCTCCTTGATCCCTCAGGGCTGCGCAGTCTCGGCGTGTTGGAGTCCCCTTACCTCACCCTGGATCGTGTCCCCGTGTGCCTTTCTGGGGTTGACAACGTGTGGTGTGTGAAATTGTGTGTGTTGCTGCCAGTCTGTTTACAGGGGGTGTCCCCCCTCTGTGGCACTGCCTGGTTGTGGAATAAACAGTCCAAGTGTCCGAGTGTGCACGGTTCCATGAACCCGACACTGCCTGCCCAGCCAGAGGCTGGCTCCACATGCCACATGGGTCAGACCTGCCCAAGCCAGCATCTGGTCCAGGACAGGAGCCGTCTGTCCCTGTCAGCAGGCTGAGAGTGGCAGGGGTCGGGTGCGTGCCCCTTATTTCCGAGGCTGCCTCTTGCGACAAGGAAGATGTGCTTCCTAGGTGACACAGCATGGTGCACCCTCCCAGGGCTGGGCAGAGGAATTGCCACTCGCATGAGGACACTAGGCTAGGATCCCTTCGTCGTGACTTAGGCAGCAGGCTGGCCGGAGGCTCAGGGAGAGCATGTCTGTAGGGGTGGTGCCAGTAGGCACCAGGAGGGGACAGCAACCACCCTACAGGAATGCTGGACCCGAGTCTCAGGGCTGCTGGTGTCCCTGGCCACCAACTGTGCCTGTGCTAGTATTCGGTGTGTGCTGGCCTCACACTGAATGGCACTGCTCTCCATGAGCTGTCCTGGCCCAGCAAGAGCCTGGTCACCTCCATTTGTCCCTGCCTGTCCTGAGGGCCTGGCCCAGACACCGGCCTGGGGTGGGAGGCGGGGACCGCCAGTCTCATGGCCTCCCGCATCCCCCGTGGGCCTGAGGCCGAGCCCCTGGCTTCTGAACGTGCCCTACAATGAGGCCTGCTCTTCGCTGATTCCAGGCTGGTGTCCAGGAGAGGCCCCGCCACCAGGGCAGGCAGCCCTCCGTCAAGGACAAGGCGCCCATCGTCAGGGCCAGCCTCGTTAGTAGCACCTTGCTCCTGCCACACGGGCACCGCTCTGCTCCCGGCGGTAACCACCAGGTAGCGTTTGCCTGCGACGTGGCCCTCGACAGTGTTGTTCAGGGCAGCAGAGCATGATGGCATCATGACAGGCTGGAGCCAGTGCCTTCGGATAAGGGTGGGCCGCATTTTGAGAACAAGGGCAGGTGCCAGCACTGAAGTCTTTAAATTGAAATGCGTGTTGTGTACGTAAATACAGAGAGACGAGTATGGGCTTATGAGTGGGTTTGGTGTGTGCCCGGGAGATGGGCACATGGCCTGTGAGGTGCTGGTGTCAGGGACTGAGGGCTCTGGCACATCATTGCACATCCAGACGCTGGGCCCCTGGGGAAGTGGGAGCTTGGGTGGGGTTTATGCGCTGACAGGGACCTCAGGACACATGCAGTTGGACTCCCTGCCCATCTCCTTTTTAAAAGCTAAACCGAAAAGGAAAAATGGACATTAGAATAAAGAGATCAGGAAATCCTTCGTGTGCTGAGGTCCTCACCTGCAGGGTCCCTGGAGAGGACGAAGGACCACACCCACGTGCTTTCTACTGGGAGTTGAACTTGGATCACTGGATGCAAAGGCACGTCCACGTCTACGTCCACGGCAAAACGTGCAGGGCCCACAGTGGCAGCTGGTTCCATGCCATCGTGGTCAGCACTCTAGACTGCCACCCCTCATACCACAGGGCCTCACAGTGTCAGGCGCCACTGTGGGGCCTCCGCCCCAGTGAAGGGAGAGAGGCAAAGGGAAAGCCATCCCTTCCATACAGAACTGCTTAAAATCAGTTCTAAGAACTCACTGTTCGGCAAAGAGGGCTGTCTGGGGACAAAAGGCACACAGGGGTCCCCCTGAGATTTGATCTCAGATCATCGGGTTCAGTCTAGAGTGCTGACCACGACGGCATGGAACCAGCTGCCACTGTGGGCCCTGCACGTTTTGCCGTGGACGTGGACATGCAGAGGAGGGTCTAAGGGCTGAGTGGGTTCTGCTGCTGAAGACCCAAAAGCCAGAAGTCACAATGGAAACCAAAAGGGGTTTACTGGCAGAGGATGGTTTCGACCCATCGACCTCTGGGTCGGGGCACCCCCTTCCTGGCTCTGAAAGTGACAGGTCTGTGCCCTCCCGGCTGACGTGCAGTCCCGTGGGTCAGTGGGGGGGAGAGGGTGGGCTCCCGCAGGGGCCACTAGGGCAAGGCTGCTGTTTCCATACTGAATCACTTCAAGTGAAAGCGTCGAGGAATTTCCTTGTTCAGCTTTATACATTAAAGAAGAAATAAAGCTGCGCTGTCAAAAAGGTAAAACTCCTTGAATTGTGCTGAATCTTTTCACGTAAAAAGCATCCATGGAAGTTGTTACAGATAGTAGGGTGTCTTAATCAGCTGAAGCACCAGGAGAAAGCAGCAGACAAATTTCTGGGGTCACTGTGTCAGCCAGTACACTCAAGACACGGCCGCAGGGAACGGAGTGAACTACGTTTATGAGCAGGGTTAAAGGAAGCCAGCACTTGCCACAGCACTGAGTGGTCAGAACCCAGAGGCCTGAGGGCGGTCCCCGGACGGGGAGGTCTGAGGCCGATGGTGTGGGCACCAAACGAGCTGAGGCTTTCCTTAGCGAACCTCACAGAAAGGACTCGACCCACGCCGGGCAGGGAAGAGCCAAGGGCCACCCCAGCCGCTCTCCCCTGCGCCTCCGAGCTCCTTTGCCAGGCCTCCCATTGCATGCTCAGCCCTCTTGCCTTCTAGCTTCCTGTTGGTTTTACAGAACAGGAAGGTAGAGGGTCTGGAAGGCACACAGGACAACCAGAACCAAAGGAACAGCCATGACCCCAGATACATGTCCACAGCTGCCAAAGGCAGCAAGGGAGGTTGAGGGTGAGGGAGGACCTGAAGTGAAGGCCTGGGCAAAGCCAGCTGGCAGGGATTTCTGCAGCATCGGTGACCCACCCAGCAGGGCACAATGGACAGGCAGGCCCTGGCTGAACATCAAGACGGATGGGCAGTGGCCCCCGGTGAGGCTCCCTGAAATGCACTCGCGCTTTACTGTGAGCCTGAATCACCGCCACAGCGGCAAAGGAGGTGTCTGAGCTGGACAGATCCGGGCGTGCAGGTACAGATACAGGTACAGATACAGACACAGACAAAAGGTGGCCGCTGGAGATCTCTCCAAGCAGCACATTTCATCAGGGCCACAGTGCAGGACTCAGTGAAACCAGATCTGAGAAGTGATGTCAGAGAGCCTTGCTGGTGAGTATGGACGGACCTGGACAGGCCCAAACCTGGAGAAAACTCATGTTCCTCTGAACACATCCAAAAGACTCCGGTGTGGGAAAGCTCAGCCGGGTAGACAAGGTCATCCACAGCTGCTGGGCAGACTTTCTCCAGCCCCCTTAATGATGCTTGTTTAACCTTCGGACAAAGTGGCCTTGAGGGCAGGGAAGGAGACTATGCCCAGGCTCTGACAACGTGGACGCCTTTCCCCCACACCAAGCCTGCCCTGGCTGTGACGCCTGTTTCCATGGATTTAGTGGCCAACGGTAAAGCCCAATATTGGCTGTGGGGCAGAGAGGGCCGCCAGTCACCTGATGGAGGTGGGGGGCGGTCACTGATCCTTTCTCTGCAGGAGACCTGCGAGGCCACTTTGGAATAAACCCTAGTTCCAGACCAGGAGTCATTTGCTTTCCTTCAGAAGCCCCACTGCCACTGCAGCCTACACAACGCCGCCCCTGGCCAAACCGCGTGCTTTACAGGGGCAGCACCGAGCAACAGGCATTTGCTCGGGCGAAACTACTTTTCTTCGCGTTCTCGCCACCCAGAGGAAAGGGATTTAGAGCCTGTTCCCGCGAAACTGCGGTTACAGGAGCAAAGCGAGCGAGCACCTGGCACTGCCAATCGCGTACGAAGACGCCCTGATTTTCGGCCCCTGTCAGCCTTGCAGGCAGCAGCCTTGACTCCTCCCGCACCCCCAGCGCCTCGCGATTGGGGCCCACCGTCACGGCCCCGTTCACGTCTGCGGCGAAGGAAGGAGCAGACGGCGTGACAGACGCCCTGCCGCGGCCCCCACTGTTTTAGGACCGACTGAGATGTTCCCGGGGCGCGAGGCCGGGACGCAGGCAGCGGCCGTCACGTGGGCGGCCGGTCACGTGCTCGTGCGTACAGCCGTGTCACGGCGTCTGCGCGCTGTCGCCCCGCCCCCGCTGGAGCGCGCACGTTCGCGCCTGCGCACCTGGAGGCGCGGGGGTGACGAGCGCGCGGGCGCGTTCCCGGGGGGCGCGCGGGTGAGATCTGAGGATTCCGGCGACAGATGACGTCACGGTATCCACTGTCCGCGGGCCGCGCTGATTCGCACCCGACTTCACCACCAGGCCCGTGCGGCCTGCGGCCCCGCGTTCCCCGCCCTGTCCTTGCGCTGTCCCCGGGCCCAGGAGCAGGGGCTCCAACGTCCCCCCCCATGTCTGTCCGCCATCATGCTCGGGGTCAGGGAGGCCCCGGCCCAGCGCAGGATGGCTGGGGCCCCAACTCGTGAAATTTGGAGCGTCCTCTTTAAGGAAGAGGATACAAAATTAGATGGCGCGTGCGAATGCTGATTGGAGTAAGAAAAGCAATCACAGCGAGCGGCGAATTATGCAAAGCTGACCAATACTACAGACTTCATACAATTAATGCAATATTTCACTGATTAGCTGCCCAGAACACCTCTAACGTATCTTTTTTTTTTTTTTTTTTTGCGTGCAGACTTAGTTGACTCTTGATATGGTAATGATTTGGTAGAACTGTTTTTATAGAGTGAAAGATGTCAGTTGGTCAAATTTTTCTTTTATTAAAAGGTTAGAAAAGGTGGTCGGCTTTGCATTCTTAGTAGTAATGCAACGCACACTTTTAGGCTTGCTATCCCATTTGGCCAAACCTCTCCTGTGAGAGCCGAAGGACTTCGGGTGTTTCCGGTGTCTGGATGCAGGGCGGGGTCTTAAACCCGCTGTGGCCTGAGAGCCGCTTATTAGCTTTATATCATTGTCGATTGCAGTATTTCATATCAAGTCTGGAAGAAATGGAAATCGCTTTCTGCGTTTATGACTCACTCATCAGATCGCGTGCATTACTTGCGTCCACGGTCTTTTGAGGAGCCCGCTGTGTTTTTGTGTGATTTGTGTGTGCCCAGATAACCGTGGTATTGTGCTCCGTGGAGAGTTTGTGATTTTTGAGCGTTCTAAAGACACTGATCTGAAAGTCTGTCATAAGTCGTGTCCGTCTGGTTGAAAAGCGTGTGCAAGCGAAACTACAGGCAGCGTGCGGGCGTGGAGTGGGCTAAGCACCATCACGTAGCAGTGTTCCTATCAGAAAATAATTCTCTCAAAGTCTTTTGAGAAGCATCTCTTTGGTCCGTTGCATGTTATAGTTGATTCTCTGTAAATGGGATCACAATTTTGAACTAATGAATTTTTCACTGAACAGTGTTGGGAGAATACATACAGGCATGATGAAGCCTCAGTGCTTCAACAGGCTTCAAAAATCAGGGGGTCGGGGCCACCCCGCTGCGTCCCACCGACTGGAGGCCCTGTGGGTTTCCCTTCCGTTACCACCATCTTCCTGCTTTGCTTTTCCTTCTGCTTTTTTGCTTCCTGTTTCGGTGCGTCCTGATCCTTGTACTGTCTTTCATCTCTGCATTGTCATTTTCATTACCCTTGTTTTCTTAGCTATCATGATTCTTTTCCTTCATGATTTTCACCATTAGTGCTTTTAATTCCACTTTTAATTGACATTTCAAAATTTCTACCAGACTTTTTTTTTTTTTTTTTTTATTCTTCCAGTTTCTGGTCACGTTTGAATTTTGGTATGATCAATAATTCCAAAATAATGTATACAAAGTTAATGTGACCTTAAGGCAAACACAAGTGCAACTCAAATTTTAACAGTGCCTCTGTGTAGTCCTAGCCCACGATTGTATAATAAAATAATCATATGCCACATACACTGACGTACTTGAGAGTGTAAAGCTTTGTCACTGAAACGTGTTTTCCTTTCAGGCCATTTTGCTGTGTCATTACCAATGTGAGTGTTATTTCTTCTGAAACTCCCAGACTTTGTCAGGATGAGATGCTTCAGGTATGCGAAGACTCGATCTGAAATGCCCAGCTGCGAAGACGTGACTTCTCGCGTCTCGTGCCTGCTAGTGGTGCAGCTGCAGGCGCGTGCCCCACAAGCACCGGCGTTCTGAGAAACTGCTGTAAGGGAGAATCGTTTGCTGTGACGAGATGGGCTCTTGTGTGGACTGTGTCCCTACATGAGCATGCTCCCATCTGGCCAGCATTCGGGGACACAGTCCCTTTGTTCAGTTGGGACATCCGATGTCGGGGGAGTTTGGCACAGATTGTGTGCCGGCTCACAGTATTTCAAAGCTTATTTTCCTACCACGTGCTCCTGGCGTCTGGGGCTGGAGGACAGGACCCCCTTGGGACAAGCCCTAGCCAGGCGAGTGCCCAGGCTGTGGCCAGGCACAACTGGGCTGAAGGGACTGCAGAACGCATCATGCACCCCCACACCCTCTTCCGTGTATCTCCAAGTCCACTCCAGTGCCACCCCCAGGGGGTAGGGTGGGAGGAAGGTAGACATAGCCCTGCTCGGGTGCCCTGGAACTGGCCTCAGAGCTTCCCAGCCAGCCCACGTCAGCCAAGGGACCAGCCCCAGCCAGGGGCTGCGCCTCCCATCATCACAAGTCTCAATGGTCACCCGTGGTGGCTGGGGGAATCAAGGACTTAGCGTGTGTGAAGTGCCCACAACAGCATCGGGGACTAAGGGTGGCCGAAGTGGCCTCGTGTTGTGAGTGGCAGCAGTAGCAACAGGAGCCATAGACTGCTCCTGCTGACTGGTCCCTGGAGGCCTGGGTCCTCCTCCCGCCCCGCCCCCCGCCCCACATTTCTTTATCAAGTAGGCCTGTGATTTGACAAACACATGAAATACCTGCTACCTGCCTGATGCTGCGGAGATGCTGAGGCAGGAACACGGGTAGGTGCGGCCACAACCCGCCTCTGAGCGCGGAATGTTGGGTCAAAGAGAACATTTCATCCCGGAATCCTGGGTGGCAGCAAGTTTATGGTTACCTGGGTTTTTTTACACTGTAGGATTTGTGTTTCTGTAAAGAAGAAAAGTAGAAATATGAAATTTATAACTTACTACTATAGAGCTTACATCCAAGATGATGTGTTTTGAATTTACAGTACTGCTTAACGGCAGGGCCATGCTTTAATGAACATACCTTATATTTTCTCGGAAAGCTTGGCCAAAATAAGAATATTTGTCTCCACCTGATGCAGAGGTAGAACTCCAGGTCTCTGCAGCCAAAGCATTTACTCGCGGGAGAGCGAGGAGGTGAGTACACACCTGAAAAGGTACAGAAAGTAAACAGCAATGCAGGGAAGGCAACGAGAAGCATCATGAGGCAAGAAGTTATTGAATGTCACATAACTGCTACGCACCCGAGCTGGAGAGTCCTGGGCCCTGGAGGGACAGCCACGGGGTTGCCACAGCGAGGGGGTACTTTATGCAAGACCAGGGCACTGGGTGGATGGGGAGGAGGGGGAACCTGGGTGTGGGCAGATGTCCACGCAAAGGTAGACCATGGAATGGATGACGGTGGCCGTCGTGTGGGGCGTGGCAGAGGCAGGGGCGGTCATGCTCTCGGCTCTGGAGGGGGCCGTGGGGAGAAGTGGGGGACAGGGAACAGGGCCTGGCTCGCATCCGGTAGATACCGACGAGCCAAATTATGAAACATAGTTTTGTCGTCTTAAAACCACAGGACTTGACCACACGTCGTCCGTGTTATTTTGTTAAATGAAACCAGTTGGAGTGCTGGATTTCACTCTCAATTTCGTTTCTTAAAGAGCATGACATTTCCCGGCTACCGGAACACCCCGCTTTGTTGTGCGTGGCGCTGCTCGGCACCGGGAGCCTCACTGTTGCCTCTCCCGGTCATGCTGCTCTCTGTGCCCTCTGCTGCCAGGTAACACGCGGGCAGTCAGAGCATGTGTCACCTGCAGGCGTATGGTGGGGACAGCCTGAGCCAACATACAGACAGTCCCCAGAACGTAGCTGGCGTGCAGGGAAACACTGCGCGCGTTGTAAATAAACGGCGCATTCTGATAGCACCTTCCCCGCAGGACCGCCCGACACAGACACTGCGGCTGTGGGGCCCAGCGTGGCTCTCGCCTTCTAGAAGCTGTGTCCTCAAACCGGGAGCGTCGCAGGGCAGCCTAGAGTCTCCTTGGAGTGGCGCTTAGGGCGGAAGGGCCGCCCCAGAGCAGCCTGTGCGTGGCCCACTAGTGGGTGAGGGGACCGAGGTGCAGACGGGCAGTGTGTCCTCAGCCACAGCAGTCGGCAGGGGGAGGGCCGGGGGCAGAGGGGTGCCGAGACTGCTGCCCGGTTTGCCCTTCCATCTGACTTTGCCACCGGCCACCGAGCCATGCAGCAGGACCACTGGAGAGGTGGGCGAGCTGTTTGATGACACTGCAGATGGCGCCCTGCCTGACCTCTGCCTGCGTGGGAAAACCAGGGCCATACTTGTGAGTTCTCGTTTCCTCTTTTGGTTCTGTCGGCGTGTCCTTCGAACCACCCCTCTCGTGACAGTCCCTCACTAGGACTCCTGGTCTGGCGTGGATGTCGCCGCATCCTTATGATTGGGGCGTGCATGGCGTCTCTTCTCCTTTCTTGTACTTGCAGCTCATCTTGGTTACGGACCGAGGGTGCGTTTGGGAAACTCGGGAGTTAGGGTGTTTTCTCCATCAGCCTAAAGTCCGGCTTCAGATCGTCGTGCTCTGCAGTTCACATTCGACGTAGTGACTGAACAGGCGGCTCTAATCCACCGCCTCACTGCTCGGTATTTGTTCCATCTGAGCTTTATTCCTTCTCGCCTCCTCTCGGCTTGTTCACGTATTGTTAACATTCCACTTTATGTCTTCTATGCTACTTTTTTTATATATATCATATTTTTATACTGATTTATGATAGTGGTCGATCTAGAAGTTACAGTATGTACCCTTCGCGTATCACAGTCCACTTTGAAGTAACATAATATCACTTCATCCACCACTAAGAACCTT
The DNA here is from genome assembly GCF_902729225.1 of Pteropus medius. Taxonomy (NCBI): domain Eukaryota; kingdom Metazoa; phylum Chordata; class Mammalia; order Chiroptera; family Pteropodidae; genus Pteropus; species Pteropus medius. Next base: position 403,648 of record NW_024355990.1, on the reverse strand, counting down.
AACACAGCGAGACAGTGTCGACTCCCTACCTGCTCCTGCCCTTCTGCTCTTCTGGTCATGTTCTGTATTTCTGCAGGTCGCCCCGTCCAGTTCGGTAGCCATTCCTTAAACGCGGCTGTTTAAGTATAAAGTTAAACTAATTACAATTAAATAGTTTTAAAATTCAGCCCCTCAGGCAGGCACTCCGCGGAGAGAACATCCCTGGTATCGCAGGAAATCGTGTGGGACAGCGGTTGCGCTAAAACTTACAACACGTTATTTTCAAATTAACTTCAAGCATTCGTTCAATAATTTTCTGAAGCCATTATCTTAAATGCCTTTCACAGTTGCCCGCACAGTTCACGCGGGATTCCGCTTCGGAGTGTTTTTCTCTGGCCTGAAGGGCCTCCTGCAGCCCTTGCGAAGGCCAAGTCTCCTGGTGACGAACGCTTTTCAGCTTCTGTTTATCTGGGAACACCGTTCATCACCTTAATTTTCAAAGGGCATTTTTGTTAGGTGTTGGGTTCTGGCCTCGGCGACTTTCGTTTTACTTTCGGCTTTTCACAGACATCATTTCTTTGTCTTCTGGCTTCCGTTGCTTTTGATCAGGAGTCAGGGGTCATTCTTACGGCAGTTTCCCTGAACTTGCTATGTCTGTTTCTTCCTTTGTCCCCTTTAAGGACTTTTTACTTTCGGGTTTCAGCAAATATGCCTCCATGTGTTGTTCTTTGAATGTGTCCTCTTTGGGGTTTGCTAAACTTTTTGGATCTGTGGTTGGTGTGTTCTCATCAATTTGTAAAATTCTCGCATGTCTTCTCTTTAGATATTTCTTCTGCTTCACTTTCTTTTCCCTTCCCTTCGAAAGTCCAGGTTTAGGTATGTGAGACATTTTGATCCTGTCCCACAGGGCTCTAATATTCTTTCCCATTGTCTTTTTCTCTCGTCATTTTTCTCTGCGTTTTGATTCAGATGATTTCTGTCGATGAGACTTTAAGTTGAAAAACCCTCCCTTCAGCTGCATCCAGTCTGGTGTTCAGCAAATCCAGTAAATTCTGCATCTGAGAGACTTTAGTTTTTTGTTCCTGGTGTGTATTGTATCCTCTGCCCCAGGGTGTGGCCTTTCTGGCATCTCAGCTGACGTTGGGTTGCTCTTCCCTTTACTCCAGTGTCTCTCACTGCTGAGACCTCTGCAGTCTCTGTCCAGCTGTCATGCAGTGCTGTTAACCAGAGATGCTCAAAGAATGTAGCTAAGTTGCTGTCATCAAACTTCCTCTAGTCATGCTTATTTATTTGCACACAATTATGGAAAAATAGGCAGAATACTGATCCTGTAACCCTGCCTCTAGTAATTCTCATCACTGGACATAAGAACTGTCAGGAAAAAAAGTCCCAGGCATATTAGGAGATAAGTCTCCAATATAATTCAACTTTTTAATCGAAACTTGCACATATTTATACTGCTTCAATCAATTATGTGTTAATAATAGTTGTAATACTAATTCAACTGAGGAGGAACGTTTTTAACCTGAGAATTATGTTCACAGGAAATTGCCAATTAATCCCCCCATAAATAATAGAGTAATCAATAAATTATGTTCAAGAGTCAAAACTCACTGTATGTAGAAGAAAATTTGTGAGGGAATTGGAATGGAAGAGTTTGGGAGAAAAGGACTTAACAGAACATGTTGTTTGTGTGTTTGTGTGATAGTGGGTTTCAAATCGCAGTGACATTGAGGCTCCACTGGAGACATTTAAGGAATGATGTCATGGTTTCATTTTAAAAGTCAATATTTATAATATTTGGGAAATTACATCCTTGCAACTATTTAAACATGATAAAAATTTTGCTCTTAAATGTGGAGGGTTGACAAGTGTTCCCCAAAGTAGTTAACTGGCCACTCACGCAGGAAGCTTTGAGGCGCGTGCGGGCCCAGCCACCCTTCCTGTAGCCTGGGTCATTGCGGGAGAGGCTCCCTGCTTCCAGTTTTGTCCCATACAGCAGACAGGCTCATCTTTTCAGGAGTTATGCGGGACCATTCACCTCACCTGACACGCCTGGTGGTTTCCCATTTCACTTAATGCGACGGGCATATTCCTGCCTTGGGGCCATTGTCCTTGCTGTTTGCCCAGATGTCACTCTGGCCCCTGGCCACACGTCTCCTCCTCCTCTGGCCTTCCTGCCCCTCTCTCGGACCCCTCACCCCACGTTAGCACAGGTGCTGTGTATTTATTCCCATGTGGCTGTGGGTCTTCCAGCCAGATAAGCACCGAAGGTGCCCCGTGGCCAGGCTCTCCGCCCTCTTCCCGCACCTGCATCTGGCGTGTGCCGGATGCTCAGCACACAGCTCCTGGGGGAAACAGCAAACCCGTGTAAAACTTGGGTCTGGGGTCCCTTCTGTCTGCATCCAGCTCCCCGAGGTAAAGAGCAGTGATGCTGTCTGCCTTGTGAGCAGCTTCTGGTGCAGCTCCAGAAGGTCTCGCGGCAGCCATGGCTGCCCGTTTGCTCACTGCTGTGTGTCCAGTCTGGCCTGCACCTGGCGTACAGTGGATGCACACTGAGGTCTCGGAACGGTGGGAGCCCAGCGCGAGCCCCGCCTGCCTGCCTGTCCCAGCCCTCAGTGACTCCTGTCCTCAGAACCATGCCGTCCTTACGTCCTTACGTCCTACTGCGCAGGGCCCGGCATCGCCTGTCATTTTATCCCGGTGCCTTGCGTCTACCCAGCGAGGATAGAGCTGAGATACACTGGTGCAATGCCATAAGCTCGCCCTCTTTATGTCTGCAGGCCGGGCTCCCTGCACCTGGCGGACGCTCTGTGTTGGTGAAAACACTTGAAAAGTAGGCGAACACTTCCTGTAGTCTGGTGACAGCGGACGACACGTGCTCCGAACACCAATCATTTATTGCAGTGACGCTTCCGAAAGCCAGGTAGAGTGGTGAATGTGCCAGGCTGTGAGCACTAGGTGTGAAGCCAGGGCACAGAGCACTAGGCCACTCCATGGCCACTCTGTCAGCAGTGGCTTCAGTGGCTTGGGAACATTCATCAGGCTTGATTATTTGCTCTTTCTATCAACAGACTGTGTTTTTTTAAACGATTTCCTCACCATTTTCATACTTGTCTCAACACCACCAGAAACCTCCCTGACATATCAATGAGTGTTTAATGAAACTACTGTATTTTTTTCTGATTAGGATGTTCTGCTATACTTAACGGTTCAAAGCAGTTTGAACCCCTAGGAATTAGTACTATAATCGCAAACACATTTATGGCAATTAATTCATGTAAATGTTACATGCGGAAGGACACATTAACTTCCATTTCCTTTAGAACGAGAGTTTACACACGCACGCATGCGCACATGCACGGCTGCCCCAACCGCCTCCCGCCTGGGGCTCTGCTCAGCAAGCTCCTGCCCCAGACGTGTACGTCCCTGCTCCGTGGAGGCCCAGCTTCCTCTCAAGTCCTTCCACTCACACTGAACTTCTATACCTAAACGATGTCTTTCAGTTTTAATTGTTCTTCGCTGTTATCAGCAAATAATAGAGCACCGGGCTGGTCCCCAGTCCTGTCGCCCAGCCGCGCGTCGCAGAAGTGTGACAGCTCCTCGTGGTCCTCACGACAGTCCCTCATGTGGACCGCATGGTCCACGGTGCCTCCTGTAGCCGAGGCTGAAAGGTGCAGCTCGTTGTAGTTTAGGTTTTGCGACGACCCCTGGGAGCCCACGCTGTCACTGCTGGGACTGACCTTCCCCCGGTCGTTCGCGTTTTGCAAGCCGCACGGCGTCCGGATCCTGACCCGGCGCGTCTCCTCCACGGGAGGCGCGTTTCGCACGGAGGGCGCCCGCTGGCCGGGCAGTGAGTGCTGCGCTCCGGGCCGCAGCGCGTCCGCGGGGGTTCCGCCCATCACGAAACACCGAGCCCGTGCCACCGCGTAACCGTTTCACTGCGGTGGAAACCGACAGTGCTGAGCCTGGCGGTGCTGGGTGCTTAGCGAGGGCAGGTCCAGCTCCCAGGCTGCGGGTGACCGCAGAGGCCCAGCGCGCTGCCGCCCGCGGGCGTCTGCGGGCGTCTGCGGGCTCGTGCTGCCCGAGGGCCGAGCCGCCGCCCCTCGGGACGCGCGTCACAGCCCCCGCCGCCCGCGCCGACCTTGACCGGCCCCCGCCTCCGCCCCCGCCCGGCCGCGCTCGGCGCCGCGGCTCCGCGCCGGCCGCGCTCCGCCCCGGGCTTTCCACGCCGCTGGAAGCCGCGCCTGCGCCGGACGCCGCGGCCGGACGTGCGGGCGCGGGGCTGGCGTGCCTCGCCATTGGCTGGCGGCCGGTAGCCCCACTGCCGTGCGTCGCCCTCATAGGCGGACGCGGCCGTCCGTCAGCGGGCCCGGCGCCGCTCGAGCGCGCCGCGCGTGGCCCGCCCCTCGCCGCCGCTCGTCGCTCGCCGGCCGGCGGCCTCGCTGGGCCTCAGCTCCGTGGCGGCGGCGGCGGCGGAAGGCGCCGGCCCGCGCAGGCCCATGGCGGCGGCCGCGGCGCTCCCGGGCGCGGGCGGGCCTCCCGCGGGCGGCGGGGCCGGCGGCGGCGCGGGTGGCGGGTCCCCGCCGGGCGGCTGGGCCGTGGCGCGCCTCGAGGGCCGCGAGTTCGAGTACCTGATGAAGAAGCGCTCGGTGACCATCGGCCGCAACTCGTCGCAGGGCTCGGTGGACGTGAGCATGGGCCACTCGAGCTTCATCTCGCGGCGCCACCTGGAGATCTTCACGCCCCCGGGCGGCGGCCATGGCGGGGCGGCCCCCGAGCCCTCGGCGCAGCCCGGGCCCGACGCCGGCGGCGACTTCTACCTGCGCTGCCTGGGCAAGAACGGCGTGTTCGTGGACGGCGTGTTCCAGAGGCGCGGGGCGCCGCCGCTGCAGCTGCCGCGCGTGTGAGTGCGGCCCGCGGCCCTGTCCCTGCGCCGGGCCGCGACCCCGACCCGACCCGACCCCGGCGCGCCCCGGGGGCACCCAGGGCAGCACCCCGACCCCGGCCGCGCCCATCCCGCTCGCGGCCGCGACCGAGACCGCAGCCCCCGGCCTCGGCCCCCTGACCTGCGGCCGGACCCCACCCAGTCCGTGTCCCCACGTCCCGGCCTCGGCCAGCCGCCTCGCGACCGGGCACGGACCGCAGCCCTTGCCAGAGACCCCCCACGCCCACCCCGAAGCAGGAGGCGGGGGCGCGGTGCACGTGGGCCCGGGTTCCGCGTCCGGCGCGTCCCCGGACTCTGCGCGTGTTTCGTGCCCAGCACGGACGTGGTACCGAACGGTGGTTAAACTCTAGTTGGCGGACCTGCCCCAAACGAAAATCCGTGTTTTATACCTGATGATGAAGGGTTGTCGCCGACTTCCTTCTCGTTCTACACATTTTCAGTAGTGAATTATTCCAAGAGTGTATTTGAAGCTGCAAGGACACTTTTCGCCCCTTCCTATTTTTGATAGCTGAGAAATTGCAAAATTCTTCAAATATAAGACGTTGTTAAGTCTTGGCCCGGAACCTTAAAATTTCGGAAAAACTGGGTACTCAGCGTAACTTTGTTTTCCGAGTCAGATGATTGTTTCCGAAGCGTTAGGAAGCGCGGGGCGCGTTAGGTAAGAGCTTTTCGGGCAGCTGTCAGTCCTGCTGTCGCCGGTCAGTGGAGGCCGTGGCGGGATGCGGTTACCGACTGTCGAGTAACGCGTCGCCCCGCCGCGCCTTGCCCATCATGGTGAGTGGAGCCTTGGCCCGCAGGCGGGTTTTTATCTGCTGTTAGGTGTTGGAGATGCTGCTCGGAGCTGCTGTTTTTCTCAGTTCCTTGGTTTTTGTTCGCGTGTGCTGTGCGGCTGCTTAGACAGCCTGGAAAGCCGGTTCCTTAAACACGAAACGCAGCCTGTGTGTGCTTATACTGTAGACGGCATAAAATCGACAGTAGGGGCCTTTTAATAGGATAATTTGTTGTTTGCAAATAACTTGACATCACAACGAATGATAGATCCTCCCTCTGAGGATTTTGAGGTTTTTAAATAAAATTCTCATAACCATTTACCTCACATCATTTGTGTTGCCATGCAAGTCGACTTTTTGGTGAATGAGTGGAATTTACACTTTTTGAAGGGTAGAGCGAGCCTTGCAGTAGAGGAGAGTGAGGAGGGCAGTGGGCGGAGGCTGGGCCTCGCGCCTCCCCCCAGCGTGCGCCCACGGAGGCCGCCGTGCGCCCTGGACTTCTGAAGGGCCTGGGAACCTTCGCCTGTGCTGACAGAGGGGAGTGGTTGTTTTTTTTTTCCCCCCACAGAAGGACTCGTGGCATTTTCACATCATAAGGTAAGTGGATAACTAGTAGGACTTGGAAGCACCTCCCTTTTTGTAAGGCATTATTTCCAAGTGTTTAGTGTAGGATGATGACAGACCGTAAAGGCAATTGGTACTAGCCAAATGTGGACAGATTGTTTTAAATTTCTTTTTAATTAAAATTCAGTTTTATGTCAAAAGTTCTTTTTAAGTTAAAAAGTCAAATTATATAAGTTTAAAAGCACAGGCAATGTAGAGCAATTATGCAGAGATTGAAATATTGCTTATTTCAGATTTGCCTATCGAATCGAAAATCACCGTAAATATGACAACCCATGCTTGCTGTTATTTGAACGACGATGATTTTATTTCAATTTCAACTTTAAAATGAATTTACATCTTGTAGTTAACATTAAAATTTTACATGCAGAGTGTTTGGAAGAGGACATAAGTAGTTTAGGCTAAAGCGTGGTTCGTCATTTTTATAAATACTGAGTGACGTGCTGATTTGAGGAGAACAGAGGAAGATGAGGACTGTGATCCCATAGTCATGAGCATTTTGGGTAAATGGTTTGGGGAAGAGCTGCAGTTTCCACAGTGGTTAATGAGCCCCATGCCCAGCAGGAACCAGCATATGTGTGTGGGGTGCTGAACATGTATGAGAGTGCCAGGGCCTCTGGCTTTTTTAGAAAATAAGTGATTTCCACAAATCCTTGATTTTTGACCAAGTATGCAGGGCTGTGTGTACAGAAATGCTTTTTCCTTTCCAGGAGCTTCTGACGTGGCTGGAGGTGCAGGCATTGTCAGGATGGGAGGGTCGGTCTGTGCGGTGGACGTGGGGGAGCCCTGGGCCACCTGGGCAGGACTTCTGCAAGTGGCAGGTTGAGGTGGCCTTGCAGGTGTGGCCGGGCTGGCAGCCTGGCGCTGGAGAAGGTGGAATTCAGGCGGAAGGGACTGTGGGGTGAGTTGAGGAGCACGAGGTGTGCCTGCACCTGGTTGAGAGCGTCCTTACTGGTCAGTGACAGAACGGAGAATGTGCCCTTTGAGCACAGGCTCCTCGTTTGTCTGAGGGTCTGGTCTCGAGTCTGAGCGAGCAGGAATATCTGGGTGTGTTGTTGTAACTCTTGTTACCATGGTAGCAAACTCAGTATAATTTATAAATAAAAATAAGTGACTCTTTGAAGAGTTGTTTATATTTTGAAATGTCGAGTGAATTTGGTAACAGTTTTGGTCAGTAAGATCCTACAGTATTAGCCAAACATAAATGGAACAAGTTAAATTTTTTGTTACTTCAAACATGCAACAGTAATTGCATTTGTTTAGAAAAGTGGCCATATTTCTGTGCTAAATTAACTGCCTGTCAGTGACACCTTTTTATGTGGCATGTTTTAACTTGCAGATTAAGTTTGGTAATGTCACACTTGAAAACTTTCTCAGAGCGTCCTCCAAGGTGAGGACTGGAGAGGCCAGCAGACAGTGGCTTCTGGAGCTTTCCAGGTGGAGACTCTTAAGAGAAGAGCTGAAGGAACTTGAACTCACAGTGACTGTATCTTGCTCAGAAACGGGGTGGGACAGAGAGGAGCAGTAGCAGGAGGAAGGGGAGAGTAAGGTGGGACGGCCAAGAAAGGAGCAGCCTGCAGAATGGGCCAGTGACCTGCAGTGTCCTGTTGGAGGAGGAGGGAGGAGGCTGGTGCGAAGCCGGAGGGCGGGGCGAGCATGGCGGTGGGGAGAGCGCTCGTGGGGTCGGGCAGGTATTTTAAGGGGGGTGGAGGTGAGATTAGGGTTAGGAGGAGTGGAAACCGAAGTGGGTGGAGGAAGCGCTGAGACATGCTGCCCGGCCCGGTGGCCTGGAGAGGGGACGCAGACGAGGCGGGGGAGACAGAGTTTCCAGTAGGAGAAGGTGGAGTGGGGCGTCGTTTGAAGACCCAAGCGGAGCCGCTAGTGAGGCCTGGTGTGTTTCCTTTTCTTTTTCTCCTTTTTTTTTTCCCCCATTCACTTAAAACACTTTTTTGGATGCATCCCTCCACCTCCCTCTTCCTTTTGGCAGCCATCTGCTTGCTCTCTGTGTCTGTGGCTAGTTTCCTTGTTCCAGGGCTGTAGGGTTGGCCGGAACACCTTCATTCCTTCATTTTATGACCCAAGCCTCCCAACGAGCTTGTAAGCAGAGCTGAGAGCCGGGGTCCAGGATGGCAGGGCTCCAGGACCCAGGAGTGGGCGACATGTCATGGCAGATGTGCGTGGCAGAGGTGCTGTGCACTTTGAAAAATGCTCAGTGTACAAATGAATTGCTTTAATGAACACTATGTATTTTTCTTTGAAAGCTACAGTATGCATTCATTTGGCAAATTGAGATACATTTTTATTATCACTGATACGTGGACATTGGGAACACAGTGCAGCTGTTTTAGCATAATCGTTACCAAGTTAAAAATAACTCTGGGAGCAGCATGCTTCTACTTTGCCTCCTGTTTAGTAGTTCTTCCGGTGGTAAAACTCAGCTTGTTCATGTTAGTGTTACTTAATGAGTAGTTGAAGGCAAGATTCAGACTTTAAATAATTTGAATGTCCAACATTTTGAGAAGCAAGCCTTCGTGACTGCACTCGTCACCTGCAGGGGTCAGTCGTGAGCCAGTCAACTGTGTCAGGCCGGAGGTGGCGAGGGAGGGCCCAAGTGGACAGACTGTGGCCAGATACCAGCCCTGCCACTTTGCTTGTCCGAGTTTTAGTTTTGTCATTTGTAACATGGGGATAACTGTGTGACGTCCAAGACACAGCGGCGTGCCTGTGTCCCTGCTAGACATCAGGGGCTGCGTGTGTTTTGTCCATCACAGTGTCCCCAAGGGCTGCACTCCCCACCTTGCTCAGAATGCCACGTTCACACCTGTATGCAATAACTTGATTGGGGGCCTCCTGGAGTGGCAATTCCTTCCGCCAGAGAAGTTGGCCCTCCCCGCCAGGCCCTACAGGTAGACAGGCCATGGGATTCGTCGGTGTCGCCCAGCAGGCCAGGCCCGGAGAGGTCCATCTGGGGGTGTCCCTCCCTTCCGAAGGCTCTGTCGCGACGTCTCAGTTTCACAGACATTCTGGTCCAGGGGAAAGGAAGTGTCCCTGCCTTGGACGCCGTCAGCACAGGCTCTGATTTGAAGGGCGCTTGTTCACTGATGCTCAGTCGCAGAACTGGCCAGGTCACAGTATGCCAGTTTCCTTTTTTAAACTGCTTTTTTATTGAAGTGCAGTGAGCCGCATAAACTTTTGAAACTTGGGCCACGGTTTCTCTCTGGGAGGCAGAGAGAACCTGAAGCCAGGTTCTCCTGTAGGCCCCCAGGTGGGCACATGTGCTCGGAGCCCTAGGAGTCAGGGCCCCTTCTGCTGTCAGCTTGGGAGGGGGGACACGAGACGTTTCCTCCTCACCTTGTGCTGTAGCTCACCTCACTCAGCTCTCTCCCTTGCTGCTCCTCCTGGGGGGACCAGGTCCCATCTGTGTTTGAGTTCCCCTGGAGATGGCACAGAGCCACCGTCACTTGGTGTGTGTCCAGAATACATGTGTCCCTTGGCTGCTGATTTAGTACGTTACTGTGACGTGACCACTGTCATGTGCTGCTCGTCGCGTGACAGGATTCTAGTCCGACGTGGCTCCTCCATTTACGATCCTCCACTTACCAGCAGGTCCCCGCTAGATCCACAGTTGCAGAAGCACAGCATAGCTTTGTGCATAATCGGTGGAAATGTTCCAGAAGGTGAGGCTGGTGTAGTAACAGCAGATTTTTCATTGTGAAAGTGCAACAATCCTTGCTTCACTAAGGAGAAAGTGTTTTTTTGGAAAACGAAGAAAAGGGTTTCTAAAATAAGGAAGCTTTTAATGAAAGCAGTGATCGTTTTGGATAGCATTCTCATCTGTTTAACGTCTTAGTGCAGCTGCTGCTGTCTTATGTTTGGATTTTGGGGTGGTTTACAGTCTTAATGATACTACAGTAAGTCAGCTCCCACACTTCTGGTCCCAGTTGTTCATGAGGGTTTTGAATTTGCTAATGAAGTCCCAACACCAGTGCACGTTCGAGGCACACGTTGCCATTTCTGTGATTGGAAGCGGTGTGAGTGCCGTGACACAGTGTTGTGTCGTCCCGGCAAGGGGCCGTGGGCAGGTTCAGAAAGCCACCGTTCCCAGCACGCGGCAGCTTCTCGAGTGTGCGTTTGGTGTCGGGCGTCAGCCTCTGCGATGGTAGCAGGACAGGAGCCCCGCTGAGAATCCGCAGGGAGCTTAGACATTTGGCTTTTGCAGAAACCTGTGCGTCTCCCCCAGTGAGACGTATCAGAACAGCAAGCCCTCAGGTGCCGTCGGTCGTGGCGTGGGTGAGATGCCGTCGCAGCATAGCTGCTTTATGTCACTTACCCTGCGGTACCACTGGGTTCGCTTGAAGTTCCAGAACTTATGGACGACGTTAAGCGAGGCCTTCGTAGAACAGTGGTTGTCACCAGGGTGCCGTCTCCCTCCCTGCGGTGACATCTAGGCATACCTGGGGACGTGTTGGGTCGACACAACAGGGTGGGGGTACTCCTGACACCTAGTGGGCTGGGACAGGGATGCTGCCAAGAACCCTACGGTGCACAGGACAGCCCCCCACGACAGTGAGAGATCCAGCCCCAAAAGGCAATGGCGAGGTAGTGGAGGCCCCCGGGGAGCACAGCAGTCTAGCGGTCGATAACAGCCCCAGTGGGTGATCCCTGATTACAGCGTTAAGTGACCAAAGCGTTTGCTTCAAAGCCGGCGCCCGGCGCCTTTCTAACACGGAGCCCGAAGTGGACAGGCCTGGTGTACAGTCACTCCCTCTGCCGCTTCGAAAGGCCCTGAACACAGCCATGGACCTTCCCCGGCCGTGAGGAGACGGGCCTGAGCGCGTCAAGGAGCAGCCTTGTGTGGCCTGTGTGCGCCCAGGCAGCTCCAGCGGCTTTCATGAGCTTGAGTCAGTGTCTCGGAAAACATTTATGGTCGATGGGAAAAAAGAGTAGTTCTGGTGGCATTGTTCGTTTTTGCGGTCTTAGTTTTCCTGGAAAGTGGACCGATGGTGTCAGGGAGTGTGACATTGGTGTCCCCACAACCACACGGTTGAAAACTGCTGCCAGCTGCTGTTTTATCACAGTGTTTGTCACTGAAACAGTCATGTACCCCAGGGGGTTCCGGTCATTGACAGACCGCAGACGGCACACATGGCAGTGGTCCTGCAAAGTTGTGACAGCTGAAAACGTCCTGTCTCCTAGTGACGCGTAGCCGCCATGGCATCGTAGCACAATGCGTGCCTTTTGTGTCGGTAGGGGCGCTGCCCGTCAAGCGAGACACGGCCCCTGCGGCCATGTGGGGCAGGGTGTGGCGATGAGAACGAGCCACCGCGTCTCCGGTTTGCGCACCAGCTGTGCCAGGCTTACTGCTTTCCCAGAGCCCGCTCTTCCCACCACAGAGGACTGCGGGACGCGGCGGGGCGCGTCACACTGGCTCTGTGGCGCCTGTCTGCTGCCTCTCCTGAGGGCATCGCTTTCTCTTGTGTTTGATTTCACTTGGTGTTCTTTTGTTTATTATGGCCCCTGAATGTACCAAATCCACTGCTAATGTTGCCAATAAGAGGCCACGTCGAGTGATTGACCTGGAAATGAAATTAAAAGAGATCAAGGACCACGAAGGTTGAACATCAGTGATGGTCTTTGCTTGCCAGTCGGGCATGTCCCATTCCACTATAGCAAGATCTTGAACAAGGACAAAGTGATGGAAGCTGTTAAAGGAAACCTGTCAATGAAGCTGTTGCTTCATCGAAGACGAGACTGTGGCCACCCCACCCTGAACGCGCCCGATCCCGTCTGATCTCGGAGGCTAAGCAGGGTCGGGCCTGGTTAGTACTTGGATGGGAGACCACCTAGGATGACCAGGTGCTGTAGGCATAAAAAATTTTAAAAAAATAAAGGATTATAAACTGACAAGGTCCTTGCAATCTGTGAGGTCAACCAAAGGTTGCCTCACCAAATAAGTAAGTACATAAGTAAAGAAATAAATATTGTCAAAAAAAATCAAGAAGGACCCGTTTCAGACGTGGAGACTCTTGCAAGGGCCTAGATTGCAGACCAGACACGGCACCACGACGAAAGCAAAAAGTTTGGCTGCGATGCTGAAAGAAAAGCCTGGACCTGACTACGGTTTAGAATTTACTGCCAGCTCCGAGCGGTTTAAACAATTCGAGAATCGTTATTCATTACGTGATGTGAAAGTGAGTGGCCAGTCTGAGTGCTGAGGTGAAGGCAGCTGAAGAATATTTAGAAACTCTAGATCAGCTTATCGTGGAGGGAAATGACTCGCCAGAGAAAATATTCAGTACGGGAGAAACCTCCCTGTTCTGGAAACGGATGTCTGTAAGGACTTTCATCCGTAAGGAGGCCATGTCAGTGCCAGGTGTCAGGGCTTTTAAAGACAGGATAAGCATCTCGTTTGGGGGCAGTGCTGCAGGCTACAGATTAAACTCTGTGATCTGGCACAGCGAGAAGCCCAGGGCCTTCAAGCATGTCAGTAAGCACACACTGCCAGTGAACTACTGGAGCAGTCAGAAGTCATGGGTGACCCAGCTCCTCTTCCAAGAAGCCCTCCTGAGCTGCTATGTCAGCAAAATGGAGAAGCGCTATTTGGGGAATAAGATATTTTTCAAGATTTTGCTGAGTGTTGGTAATGCTCCCGGGACATCCTCTTTTTACTGGTGCGCTTCATCCCGATATCAGACTGGTGTTTCTCCCTCCACACACCCCCTCTAAGGTCCAGCCGGTGGATCAAGGAGTCATAGCAGCTCCTAAGGCCTACGACCTGCAGAGGACCTTGGCCCTGGCCATTGCTGCAGCGGAGGAGGACGCTGAGGAGACACGGACGCAACTCTGGAAGGATCACGACATCTGCGACCGCATTAGGGACTGCGCTGGTGGCGATGCCACCAAGGAGTGTACCAGTGGCTTCTGAAGGAAGAAACTCAAGAGGTTCATCCATGACTTCACGGAATTTGCCAAGGTTGAGGAGGCTGCAGAAATCACTACGACTGTGGTTGCGATGGCAAATGATGTCACCTGGGTGTGGACGAGGAGGACATTACAGGGCTCCTGACGGGGCTCCCAAGGGACTGACCGACGAGGAGCTGTTGGAACGGGCGCAGGAGCGCGCAGCTAAGAGGCGAGGGAGGCGGAGACTGCGGGAGGAGAAGAAGCCCCAAGAAAAAGCACAGGGAAGGGCTCAGCAGAAGCTCTGCAGGCCTCAGCAAGCTCCTCTGAAAGTTCGAACACGTGGACCCCAACACCGACAGTTTTCACTAATAGAAATATTCACGGTGCATTATCTGTCTGCTCACAAGCGTGTCTGTGATGAAAGAGAAATGAACCGAACAAACCACCATGGGGGTGTTTCTAGGAAGAGCGACACCTCCTCAAGAAGAGCCTCAGGCAGGTCCTTTGGGACGTGTTGCAGAAGAAGGCGGCACTGTCATCACAGGAGATGACAGCCCCATGGGTCTTCTGCCCCTGAGACCTTCCAGTGGGACAAGATCTGAAGGTGGGAGACGGTGATGTTGATGACCCGGCCCCATGCAGGCCCAGGCAACTGTGTGTTTGTGTCTTAGTTTTTAATAAAACAGTTTTAAAACTAAAAAGTAAATTTTAAAATAGAAAAAAGCTTGTAGAATCAGGATATTAAAAGAGAAAATATTTTTACGTAGGTGTACATAACATTTGTATTTCAAGCTAAGTAATTACGAGTCAAAAAGTTTAGAAAAATTTAAAAGTTTAGAAAGTAAAAACGTTGTAATAAGCTAACGTTACTTTATTATTGAAAGTGTGCAGTGTATTTAAAGTCTAAAGTCGGGCACAAACGTGTCCTAGGCTGTCACGTTCAGTCACCCTCAACTCACTGAGCCACCCAGAGCAGCTTCCAGTCCTGCAGGTTCCATTCCTGGTAAGTGCTCTATGCAGGAGTACTATTTCTTCTCTTTTATACTGTATTTTTACTATACTTTTCTATGTTTAGATACACAAGTACTTACCATTGTGCTACAGTTGCTTACTGCACTCAGTACTGTAACGTGCCGTACAGGCTGGCAGCTCAGGAGCAGTGGGCTGGACCGTACAGCCCGGGCGTGTGGTCGGCTGCACCGTTTAGATTTGCGTAAGTCACTGTGATGGTCCTATAGCGACGAAATCGCTTAACTGAATTTCTCAGAACCTGTGCCTGAAGTTATGTGACTCATGACTGTAATGAGCAGTACGAAACATCTTTTGACTCTTAAACAACTGGGATATGTAAAACCCTAAACAAGTAAATAGGAGACTTACTGTTGTGTTTCTCTGGTCTTTTTCAGACTATGATAGCATTTCGAGTGCACGGCTAATGTTTTAGAAATACGTTCTGGCCACGTCTGAGCTGTCGGAGGGCGTTAGGGTTATGAGCATCAGGTTTGCCGCTGTTCGAGTTAGATGGAGAAGGATGTGGCTTAACCGTAAACTGTCCACTCTGATTCCTCCTTAAGTCTTCTGTCCCCACTTTGCCCCGGCTCCTGGGTTTGCCCACATGTGTGGCTGAGTGCCGCTTACCTCATAACTGTGGTACCCAGGTGTTCGGTGGGCTGGGCTGGTTCCTCCTCCGGTCGTACACTTCCTGGGGCTGTGGGCTGTGACCGCATGGTGGCTTTGAGTGGTGCCAGTGCGTGAGTGGACTTGCATGCCGGTCGGCGAATTTGTTCGATGTAGGCTCCAGGTTCGGGTTTGGTAGATGCTGCACCAAAGGAAACCGTTATAAGTAAAAGTAAGCTCATCCTTTGATTCTACAGTTCGCCCCATTTTTTCTCGTTTATATTGATGGTAGACTATCCTTTTGTTTTTGTATTCAAGTTAAATACGACTGGTAAATGGATGGAGCATGGACAAAGCCTGGGTACACGGAACAGAACTTCGTCTAGTTGAGTGGAAATGTTCTGGTGACGTGCTGGGAATAACAACGTCCTGACAAAAACGGCTGTCGGGCTGCTGGTGACCGCTGCAGCTCTGTCGCAGGAGCGAGGCAGACTGCGCAGTGCCCTTTTCTCTCGCCTCGCTCTTGCCAGACAGGCTGGGTCTGGGGGTGCTCGTGTCTCCACCCATCTTGCTTCTCCCACAGTGCACAGACCCTGGCTCCTGCGGCCTCGTGCCTTGGGCCGGAGGCGGGGCCGGCTCCTGGTGGTCCTTCTGGCTGAAGATTATTGCAGAGGTCTGGGAGACTTCCCTGGGATCGCCCACCTGGAGCCTGTCCTCATCCCTAACAGGGTGGTCTGACTCTAACCTCTACTCCCACCCTGTCCTGATTTCACACCGGTGACGCGCGGCTTGACAGCGTTGACTTCCCCTTCCTGTCTCCTCTTCCAGAGTGTTACCAAACTACTAGTTGAAAATGTCCGCCCCCCCGCCCGCCAGTAATACTCTATTTTCCATTGATCTCTTATTTTGTTTACTCTTAAAAGTTGTTTTTCAGGATGTACATTTTCTTGTTGATACAGACATTGGTTAGTTACAGTTCTGAAAAGTATCTGTTTTCTTTGTAACATTTGTGGGTTTCCAGGAACCAGGCATTCAGTGTTTAGGCTTTCTTTTCCTGTGTGTCTCTAATGAGAAGAGCTTTGCTTTTATAAATAATTTTTTAAAAATGATTTTAGCATTTTGGAAATGGCAATCAATTGGCCACTTTTACGTGCTAAATGAATGGCTTCTATACACATCCCATTGTTCATTAAAAGTACAGTCTTACTAGCCTTGGCTGTAGTTACTGGGGGAGCCTCAGGCCACTGGAACTGCATCGCGACTTGTCTGCCGATGACCTTGGGGCAGCCGATCAAGCTTTTTCTTGCCATTGCACTTCTGTAGTAGAGGTGGAGCTCGACAGAGGCTGGTTGAGTGTCTCTCAGCTCCTGGTGTCCGGTAGGCATGAGGTCAATCCTAGGTCCCCTCTCTGTTCTCTGGACTCCGGGGGCTTCACTGAAGAACCGCATCCCAGAGGTTGCTCATTGTTCTCCCCTGCGTGTGACTCTCCACAAACCTGTCCACGTGGGGACAGTCGACGATGGGCTGAGAGCGGGCACTGTGCTCACCGGGCTGCCTCGACCGAGGGCAGGCGAGGGCTCTCCCTTGTGACCGTGCTACTTAATCCCTTCACCTCAGGGTCCTCACTGAATCGACTTGATGGGGTGGTGCTTGTGTGGATTGCCTTTGCCTGACACAGGAGAGTTGCTGAATGTATGTTAATATTCTTTCTTTAAAGAAAAAACTAAAATATTTTTGTCTCCAGTATTTCGATTGCGGAGTTTAATCCTTCTGCTTTCCAGGTAGTTGCTGGTGAGGACTTCTGCCGTTTCGCTATTTGTTTTCTTTTTGTCTTCCGGCTTTCCTGTCCCTCATTTCCTCCCCAGCTGCCGCCTTCTGTGTTCAGCTGAACGTGTGTGTGTGTGAACTGTTTTTGATTCTCTGCTCATTTGCTTTTGTGTGTATGTTTTAATATAGTTTCTTTGGTTGCCGTGGGGATTACATTTAACACCGTAAGTTTAAAACAATCTATTTTGAATTGGTATCCACTTTAAAAACACACAAAGCTCTGCTTTATACATCTTCCTCCTTTCATGTTGTTGTCACAAGTTAACCTCCTTCTACACTGTGTCAAATAAATACATTTACATTTTCTCATGTATTTATCTTCGCTGGAGGTCTTTATGTCTTCGTGTGGCTTTGAGTGACTGTCGGTTGATCTTTCACTTCAATCTGAAAGACTCTTCACCCTCTCATAGGGCAGATCTAGTGTCTGGGTTGCCTCCGCTTTTGTTATTGAGGAATGTCGTAATCTCTTCCTCATTTTTGCAGGACAGTTTTGCCAGGTATAATTCTGGGTTGACATTTTTTTTTCTTTTAGCACTTTAAATGTCATTCCACTGTCTTCTGGCCTCTGTGCTTTCTGCTGAAAAAAATCAGCTGTTAACCTTATCGAGAGTTCTGTGTGATGAGTTACTTCTCTTCTGCGGCTTTCAAGGTTCTTTCTTTGTCTTTCACTGGTTTGGTTATAATGTTTCAGTGTGGTTCCCTTGAGTGCATCCTACTTGGAGTTTGTTGAGCTTCTTGGATTTGTAGGTTCATCAGATTGCGGGGATTTTCAGCCATTATTTTTTCAAATATCCTTTCTTCTCCTTTCCCTCTTCTTACTCTGGGACTCGCGTGACATGTATGTTAGTCTGCTTGATGTCCCAGGCGTCCTTCAGGCTTGCTCAGCTCCTCAGACTCGAGAATTTCAATCCTTATCTTTAAGTTTGCTCATTCTTTCTTCTGCCTGCTCAGATATTCTGTTGGACCCCTCTGGTAAACTTTTCATTTTAGATATTGTACTTTTTAGCCCCAGGATTTCTGTTTCATTCCTTCTTAGAATTTATTTCTCTTTATAGTCCTGTTTTGTTCATATGTCATTTTCCTGATTTCCTTTAGTTCTTTGTGTTTTCCTTTAGCTATTCGAGTATATTTAACACAGTTCTAAAGACTTTGTCTAGCAAGTCCTGTGTCTCACCTTCTTTAGAGATGGTTTTTGTTTATTTTGTTGCTTGGAGTCATACTTTCCTGGTGTGTGTGTGCGCGCGTGCTCGCGCCTTCATGTGATTTTGTTGTTTTTGAAAACTGGACGTTTGACTATTGTAATGTAATAGCTCTGGAAATTAGATTCTCCTCCTTCCCTAGGATCTGCTGTTATTTGTTGAAGCTATAGGAGTCCTTTTGGCCTGGTGACTTTCCCAGACTCTTCTTGCAAAGACTGTACTCCTGGACGATGTGATCCCTGAAGTCCTGTTTCAAAGTTCATGTTCACTGGTGTTTTGACAGATTTCCTTGACCATCAGGAGCTCTCCCATCTCCCAGTCTTTGCAAACTGGCTCTGTGCCTGGGCCCTCCTTCGGCTCCTGAGCAGGCTGGCTCTGTGCCTGGGGATCAGCCCAAGGTGGAACCTAGGGTCTCCTCATGAATGAGCATGCATCTTGCCCTGGTTATACGTATGGCTTTCTGAATTTCCCAGGATGCCCTGTTACTTTTGAACGGCCTAATTCCCCAGAGAGACTCTCCCAGCTTTTGCCTTGGCAGTGCATTGTCCATTTGGACTGTCATCTTGTGCCACAGGCTGTGAAGGTTGTTAATTTCACGCTTTCCCAGCCCGAGTTCTGAGTTAGGCGGAGCAGAGGTGCCTGTGGCAGCCCCTCAGGTAGCCCCTGGCAGGCTAGAGCAGACACCTGTAGTGAGCTGTGAACGGGATCTGCTCTGCCCCCTCGACCCAGGGAAGCAGTCCCACCCTGGCAGCTGAGGTTGCTACCCCCGGAAGACCACGTGCGCCTTGAGACCAAGGTCAGCTGCTGCCCTGCCACAGTGGGTGGCCAGGCAGCAGAATCGGAACTTCCCTACCCGTCCGAGGTCCTCCTTTCCCAGTTCAGCACCTGGTTTTTACAGACTTCTCTGACTGCTTGTCAGAGTTTTCACAAAATGGTTCTGACAGCTTCTGCTTGTTTTCCAAGGTTTGTGTCAGAGATGAGGGGTGGGGGTGGGATGAGAGCTTAGAGCGTCCTGCTGGGCCACTTTGCAGATGTCATTCCTGATGATGACCAGTTCTCTTGAGTGAAAATCTAAATTCTTTTAATTCTAATCTTTCACTGAGTATGAAATAGCAGCATTCACGTTCTTGGATTTAGTGATGTGACAATGTTCGAATAAAATCAAATTTATTATCCCATTTTTAAAAAGTAAGCTAGCACATGAAAAATTTCTCAATTGCCTTGAGTGCAAAATAACATAGGAAAGTCAGACTCTCATTCATTCTCAGTGAGTCTGTCCTGGTTATTCTCAATAATTTGTTAGGATCTATACTTCGAGTCAGGAAATATGAAATTCTTCAGTGGTCCTTTACTGAAGAGGTGATTTCATTTTCCTTAAAATCCCTCAGGGAAAAAGCCAAGACCATACTGGTGACTTTGTTAAATGTTTTCTAATACCTGCAGTCTTAGGACAGATGTTTGCTTTAACACCAAGCGAGAAATAGTTGTGCATTTGAGTTGTTACAGGAGTTTGTAAATATTGCCATGTTTTTAAATATCACTGCTCACCAGCGGGGTGGGTGACGTTCTTCCCCATAGGTGGTGCTGGGACAGCAGCTGCTGTGTTGGGGCACACTGGCTGGCCCACCTCCCGCTCTCCTTTGCTCTGTGGATTCTGCTGAGTTGATCCTGTCTCTGCCTCAGGTGAGAGTCGAGGCTTGGGAGGTGTTAATCCAACGTTGCACAGCTTGGGAATGGCAGGGCCTCCATGCCAGTGTTTTGAACCACTGAGCTCTACTCAAGGCTGAGAAGAAGCCATTAATTGGAGGACGGGAAAATCTACAAGTCAAGCTAAAATAGGTTTTTTAATTGCACTAATGAATCTGTTTTGGCATTTAGATTATGTAAATTACTCTCTGCCTAGGGAAATGCTGTATAGCCATTGAAGTGTATTTTCATCCAAATAGAAGTTTCCATATTTAGCAGGAAAAGTTAAAGAACAGTGTGTGTGGTGTAATTCACTGGTTAGAAATGTAAGTGCACGTGTGTGGCATGCCTGACGCCTGTCTGCATTTAAAACACCACTAAGGTGGTAATCGTGGGCTGACGGTCATTTCCTTTTAAAAAAAAAATTCCGTAATAGGTGTCTGTTTCTGTTCAATGAGAAAATGTTGACATCTAAAAATTGACTGCTCTGATTTAGATTAACCTATTCTTTAGGCATATTATTGACATTTTGTAGCAATTGAAGCGCACTCCGGGCGGCTTCTAGACCCAGGGTGGCCGTTGGGGCTGTGAAGCAGCCTTTGTGTGTTACATGTAATAGGCTGAAGAGCTTTGATGACGCAGGTAGATGTTTCTTACTTTGCATTTTGCTTTTGACACAGAACATTTAATCTTGCAGTTTAAATGCTGCATCTGGTTCTTTGAATAGGGTGTGTCCACATATTGTGGCAACTGTGCCCATCAATAGGTAATGTCACTGCCTTTTAACTCTCAGGAATAAGAATTTTAAAATAATCTCCAGTTCTCAAAAATCTGAGGATTGCCCTTCTCCTCCGGAAGAGGAACGGGAAGCGACGTGGACTCGGTTGTTGGTGCGCCGCGTGGCTTCTGAGTGCCGAGCTGCCGTGTTCCGTCCAAGCCGGCCCTTCTCCAAGGACAGTGACGGCGACTCGATTCCTCAGGTCTCTGACGTTCTGATTAGCAAAGAAAATCGGATTCATCGCAAAGAAATTATTTAGTTAGCTAAGATTTTTATTGTAGTCACAGAGAAAGCTTTTCTCCCTCCTTTATTAAAAATGAAGGAGGGTTGCTTTTCCTAATTATGCTCTGTGCATTTATTGCCTATTAATGACAACAAAAATACCAATTATATTCTCCTCTGGACAGTAGCTTATGGGGTTTATTCTTTTTAAGATAAGCCATTTCTTTTCCCCTTAAACAAATTAGAACATTTTTGGAGAGATTCTTGGGGCAGGGCATCGCGCGTGGCCCCGCAGGCAGGACGGGACACGCGGAGCCCCCCACCACCCGGGAGCCCACGGCGTTTCAGGGTCCGAGGAAAGTGGGCCAGTGCGCGCGCCCCTTGCCGTTGGGCACGCCGGAGCGCCTGTCGAGAGGCGCACGGATGTTCTAAGTGGGGTAATTAAAGGCTAGAAATAGCTCCTCGGTTCAGGTCGCGTTGGCCACCCGCCGATTTCAGGTCAGGTTTCTGGAGCTGTTCGCTCTGTGGCAGTTGTGAGCGAGGGGCTGCGGACCCGTTCGGTGGCCCTCGCAGGCCAGCGTCGGGGTCGGAGAGAGGGGGCGCCGGCAGGTGGCCGCCTCAGGAACTCAGAGCAGCAGCTCCCCGTCCGCAGCCTCGGTGCCCGTCTGCGCCGGCCGCTCGCCTCTCCTCAGTCCCCTCTGAGTTCCAGAACTGCTCGTCTGTCCTGTCACCCACCGAACATGTCTCACGGGCGCCCCTTTCCCTCCTCCCACGTGGCTCTCCATTCAGCGCCTCTCAGCTGCACTTCTGGAGCGCTCTCCTAGCTGGCCCGCGGTGTCATCTGCCCCCGGTTAAGGGACATGCATCGTCAGCACCCCAGAACCTCCCTGCGCCCTCCCAGCCGTGGAACCGCTATCCTGAGGTCTCAGCCTCAGGTGGTTCTGTTCACTTTGGACCCCGTGTACGTGGCTCCCACAAACTTCAGGGGGTGGTGCCGGCTTCTCCGAACACAGTGTTTGGGAGATTAGCCCAGTTTTGTTCTTAGCTGTGGATCATTCGTTCTCCTTGCTGTAAAGTGCTGTGTTCAGTGCTGTGGACGTACAACCATTTGATATTCCGTAGGGACATTTGGGTCGTTTTATTTTGGGCGTTTAGAATGGATAATACTCGGAGTGTTTCACAGCCAGTTTTGAAGTGGGAAGACTTTTCCCATTGAAAGCTCTGTCGAGATGGCCGTGGCGGTGCTGGGTGTGCTCTGTGGCTCCCGGGACGGGCACGCGTCTGCCTTCGGGGGTGCGGCCCCTTCGGACGCTCTGTACAGTCGACACCCGTCGACGCTGGCGGTTCCGCTCTTCCGTTCAGGGTTCCTCGTGGGGGTGTGTGTAGCGGCAATGGCTTGCGGTTTTAATTTGCATTTCTCTGATGACCAGTGAGGCTGAGGATCTTTCCGTGTCCCTGCTGGCCACGCGACATTGTGTTTTGAGACGTTCCTGCTGCTTGGGCAGGGGACCCGTCAGCGAGCCGCTCACTTGGTAAGTGGGACTCTGCGTGCACGGTGCTCGTCTTCGCGGCAGAAGGCAGGCCTTCGCGCTTCCTTCCGGGGGTGCTTTGTTTCCCTGCTCGGTGAGTGGAAATTAGTATTTTTATAAAGCGCCCTGAGAATGAAATGCCTTACCCCAGTGTCAGACACGTGTGGAAAGTCACCTTTTGGTGAGGGGCTCAGTACGGTGACCACTTACTGCATCTTAGTAGCGACAGAAAGCCACGGCCGAGGTGAGGGGGCGGTGAGAGTGGTCAGAGGGT
Source organism: Pteropus medius (assembly GCF_902729225.1). Taxonomy (NCBI): domain Eukaryota; kingdom Metazoa; phylum Chordata; class Mammalia; order Chiroptera; family Pteropodidae; genus Pteropus; species Pteropus medius. The sequence goes on along the minus strand of NW_024355990.1, from coordinate 381,292 downwards.
CCACGCTTCAGCTGTAAGTCGGGCAGGAATGGGGACCTTGCGTTCGGCGTGGTCACAACTCCAGACAACAGTGCTGCGCTGTGCGCCTGTACGTTGCTGAGAGAGTAGATCTTACAAGTCCTCTCCACGCACAGGCAGAAAATCGAAACTGTGAGGTGATGGATGGTAACCACCCTTATCGTAATAAACCATTTTGCGGTATATACAGGTATCAAATCATTACATCGTGCACCTTGTCCCAGTTATATTTCAGTAAAACTGGGAAAAAAGCCCCCACAGTCCTAGACATTATATTCTTTGTGTTTGGAACCTCACAAGTAAAACAGAAGTACATTTTCTCCAAAGTGTCTGTGTGCACCCCAGAAAGAGATCTACGTGAGCTTTTAGGGTTTAGGGAGAAAATACGCTTCTGGTTATTTTTCTCATCCCATTTGGTTGCTGTTTTTGTGCTTTACCATATGTGGTAAAGTACTGTTTATACAGGTAAGTATATTGTTGCAAGACTTTTTCTTTTCAAGTAAACCTTTTTAGGATATACTTTACATAGGATAAAACAAGGCTATTTATTTTTAAAGGGTACTTTTCAGAGAGTTTCCACAAATGAATGCATTTGTGTAACCAAAACCTTAACCTCCTAAACCTTCGTCCTGCCTCATCGCCCCATTGTAAAAGCCCCAGCCAGCCACTGGCGTGCTCTCCGTCACCGTGGACTGATTGTCTCTTTTCTAGGATCTCTTATGAGTTGAATCATGCTGTGTCTACTCTTCGGTCTGGCTTCTTGTTATTAACGTGTTTTTGAGATTCATCCATGTTGCTCGTTCGGGATGCTTGTGATCGTTGAGCGGTGTCTGAGGAGTCTCTTGCTTGCACGTACCCCCAGCGGCTGATCCACACACCTGTTGCTGGGCGCCTCGGCGGTTTCCAGTACGAACCGTCACGAATCACGCGGCCGTGAACATTCGTGAATGAGAGTTTGTGTGGACAGTTGCTCCCCTTCCTCGTGCCCAGATGCCTGAGAGGTGGAGTGGCGGCATACTAAGAAGCTGACTTTTCCAAAGCAGCCGCACTGTTTCATGTCCTTGCCTGCGGTGCGGGGGAGTTCCTGTCGCTCGGTATCCTTGTCACACTTGGCTTTGCCGGTCTGGTGTGAGCTGTCCTGTGGGCCCGTACTGGGTGCCGAACAGCAGTGAGCATCTTCTCACGTGATCGTTAGCCATTCCCACATCTTCCTTCCTGAGGGCCTGTTTGACCATTTTTAGTGAGTGGTTTGTGTTATTATTGAATTTTAAGAGTTCTTTGTGTATCCTGAACACAAGTCGTTTGTGAGATTTCTGTGCTGTGAATATTTCTCCCATTCTGTTCCTTACCTTTCCATTTCTTGGTGTATTATTCATATGTTGTAAATATTTGTACATCGACCTCTGCTTAGTTTTCCAGCAGGAGGGGTACAGTGGAGCTGTTCGGAGGCCGCTGCTCGCCAGCGGTAGCGGGGGGCACCGAGCACCACCGCCCGGCTTCTCTCGGCACTTGAGGCAGGCAAGGTGTCCGTCTTGGGAGGCTGCTTCGCTTTCCCGCACTGCTGTTCGGGCAGTGTGGGGGCAGAGTAACCTTAAGAGCAGTGCCCCTCGGGGCAGAGGCTTCTCGTGGAGCGCCCGCCGCATGCTCAGCCCACTGCCTGCCGTCCCATCCCGCTGGTGAGACGCCGGCGGGGTTATTCCTCTCGCCCAGGGGACGTCTCTGTCGTCTAGAACAGGTCCCGAGTGACTGAGCGATAGAGTAGAGCTCGTCCGCGTTTTACAGGTCTTCTGGAAGCACAAGGTGCCACAGCCGGCTGCACTGATGCTCAGTGCCACCGTCGTCCTGGTCTGGCGTCGGGCCCAGGCTGGCGCTTGCTAAACTGGCCTCTGCCCGGACAGCAGTGGCCACACACAGTGTTGGACAGGGCGGCTCTTTCCAGCACCTTCGTTAGTGGGATTTCAGCACAGCGGATGGGAAGTCCCCATCAGAAAAACAAACAGAATTCTTCTCCAAGCTAAAGGAAGCCTCAGAAGCGCCGGGCAGCCACCGGTGAAGCTGCTCTCACGTGGGCTGCTGGAAAACCCAACACCGGCTTCCTAAATCGGGTCAGGAGTGTTTCTGGAATCCAGGCGTCCTGGCCCGTGGGTACAGAAGCATGTCTGCCTGTGCAGGTGCGCCGTTCCCTGACGTCCGGTGTCTTAGGGTCCAGGGCCAGCTCTGTAGTGCATGGGGTCCCGTACGATGTGGAAATGCGGGCTAAGAAAGCAGGAGAAAGCTTTCCATGTCTTTCGCGGCCTCTCTCAACCTGTCGTGGCGCTTTAGTTTGTCATTAGTACCGAGCTTTCTTCGGCAGAGGAAAGTGCAGACCTCCCAGACTCCGCAGGTGCCCTGGACAGGACAGGACGGTTATGGGGGAGGGAGGGCGGTGGGAGGCAAGACGAGGGCGAGCTGAGGCCCCCAGCCCCGGTCCCACTGTCCCGTCGACCTCACTCACGACACAGATTCGAATATAAATGGCTGCAGGTGGGCCCGGCGGGCTCTGGGCCTTGTCAGACCGACGGTGGTGGCAGCCTCAGCTTGGTGGCCCCGAGCAGGACTGGCCAGCAGCGTGGGTGTTGCTCCTGCTCCTTGTGCCTTGGGGAAGGCATCGCGAGCCACTGACAGATTGGGCTGGACGGACCGCTGGGCACGAAGGGTGGGGTGTGGGCCCCGGTGCCGCCTCTGTCAGCTGGAGGGGGCTGGAGAGAAGGATGAAGGGCGCGCTAGGCCCATCGAAGTGCCTCTTTGGCTCAGTCCTCCTCGGAAAGAACAATTTTCCTTCCGTCTCTGTGGGAGCTAAGGAGGAAGCGTGGCTTGCTGGCATGGCAGAGTGGGGACTGGACCCCCCTTTTAGCTCCCGTGTCTGTGTCATGCCTGTGCGGTACCGCCACTCTCCGCCAGACCCACTGGCTGAGTCCCTTGCGTGGCGTGCGCGCGCTCTGTGCTGAGGGCACCGCAGAGTGTCTCTGTCCAGGCTTCACTAAGGATCACTTGGTGTCTCCCTGTGGTGGAGGGTAGTAGTCACCTCACATGTCATATGTCCACTTGGCCACCCCGTCCACCTGCATCGTGGTAGTTGGTACCGCTGTCCCCCCAGTCCCATGAGCCAGATGGGGAGCAGCCACCCTGCACTCTCCATTGGCGCCCACAGGTCACAGGTGTCGGCAGGGCCGTCAGCACCATCTCTCAGGCCGGCGGGCCCAGCCCTCTCCCTGTCTGTGCTCAGCGCCCTGGCTGCTCTGGCCACTCCTGCCGCCCAGTCCCCTCTTTGATGTTACCCCCACGTCTCTCCCCACACGTGGACTGTTATGCTGCCCTCCACCCTCCCAGCCACTGCGGTTGCTCATGCCACGTCATCGGTGTCCTCAGAGCACGGTCCCCCTGTGTAGCTTATTCTCACGTGAACGCAGCCTTTCCTTGGCTCATCGTGACATTAGAGTATTGATTCCTTCCCTGTCACATGGGCTGATCGTTGTCTTTTGTCACAGGCGAAGGATGGAGAGTAACCAGCTGCTCATTTCTTCGTCTGAGCGCAGGTCAGCAGCTTCACGTCGTGCCTCTGGCCAGACATGCCTGGGGACGGCCAGCTAGGGGAAGTGATGTGGGGGACGTCAGTCGCGGTCACCTCTGCCTCCTCTTCTCTACCTTAGGAACGGGGCCACCACCTCCACCTGGGTCCCAGAGTGAGGGGAGAGTAGAGGCATCAGCCGCGTGTGACGTGTTGCCTGTGGCGGAGCGCGAGCTGTGAGCACAGCGACCTGGGCCGTGGGTGCGTCCCGTTCTCGGCGGTGTCTGTCTCATGAATGTAGCTGCATTTAGGATGGGCTGGATAGTCTCCCAAGGAGGGGTGACATTCAGAGCCTGTGGAGTGTGGTGTCAGCAGAGACCACGACCTCTCGGGTCATGACTGGTAAGTCCAGCGACATTAGCTGTGCTGGGTGAACAAGTACACAGGCGTCAGGGTCACAGGTACGAATGTGGCTGTGGCACTGTCCTCTGTACCCCAAACTGGGTCACACTCCCCTGCTTAGCCCGAGGCCGGCTGTCAGGGGCGCCCATGGCCCAGAGGACGGTCAGGGATTGCTGAGAGTTGCAGTGAGCTGACTTAGCATAATTGTCAGGTGTCCCAGTCCCACAAGATGTCCTTGGAACTCGATGGGATTCCGAAATGTCGTAGACAAGGGGACAGATGATGACGAGGGCGTGTCCCAGAGCAGGGCCGTCAGACTGTCCATGCGAAGGCCCAGGGCCTTGGACTGGCACTTCTGTAAAGTGCAGTCACCTGGACATCCGGAAGAGAGAGCTGTGTCCAGCCCTTGGCATCTGTGCTCACCTTGTTGGGGACGGTGGCTTAGCTCGCACCCTGGCCCGGGCCCAGCCTCACCAGAGCAGCGCAGCCTGACCGTCCAGCTTTGCACTGGACATTTTGAAAGTTTCCACATTCTTTTTTTTTTTTTGAAAATTACTTCAGACTTACAGAAAAGTTGCAAAAATAGAACAGAATTCCCATTTTCCCAGATTCCCCAAAGAGTAACATTTAGCACACTTGCTTTATCTTTACTTTTTTCTGAAATTTTCGAAAGTGTCAAACGTGGTGCATTTTACCTCTAAAAGGTTTCCTCCTGCGTTTCCTAGAACAATGTCCTTCACAGCCACGGTACAGGCCCCGGCAGCAGCGCCGCCGTGTTTAGGCTGGGCGAGTCCCTCACTGAGGCCCCCGTCCAGCAGTGTCTCGGTCTCCTGTCTTTGTCCTCCTGTCATTGTGTCCGTGCCTCGGCCTTCTCTGATGTTGTCCACGACACTGACATTTTTTAAGAGGACAGGCCAGTTTTTTGTAGAATACTCCTCAACTTGGATTTACTTGTCTGCTGTTTCATCTCGGTGAGATCTGGGTTAGCTATTTTTGGCAGCAAATCCAGAAGTAGAGTCTTACACACCTGCTTTTCACAACATTGATGAAATAGGTTCTGGCCCGAGTCTCCTGTAAACTAGACACAGTGCTGGTGCCGGCGTGTGGCGGACGGCTGAGCTCTCGCTGCCTCCATTCAGGCTGATAATGCCTCTTGGCCTGGATCGCTTTTGGTTGGTTAAAAACCATCATTGCTAACAGTGTGTAAGCCCCAGTTTCACTTTGTGTGGGTTTTTGTTTGTGTGGCAGACAAACTAGTACCGTATTTGATTTGATTTAATAAGCGTTTTTAGTGTCGATGTTGATGAATCCAGCTTTCAGCGAGTTCTGGTTTCTCAGTGACGTGGTCGGCGTTCTCTCCTTCTATCTCTGTCGTTGTGCTGGCGCAGAAGGCCCCGTTTCCTGGTGTTGCTGGGCTCCTCGGCTCCCAGAGGGCACCCGTCACCTTGTCCTGAGTCACGTCTTGCCACCGTGTCAGGAGCTGGGCGAGGAGGTCAGAGCTGTGCTGGCCTGGCTCAGAGTCTACACGTGGGACAGGGTCCCCTGCATAACGGGAAAGAGCAGTATCCGTGTCCCGTGTGGCTTCCACACATGGGAGCCCTGGGTCTGCCACTGTGCTTCGTGACAGGTTGGTGCTGTGTTTAGGTGGTTCCCTGATTGGCAGTGAGGAGGACCCAGGACACGGCTGGCAAGATCTGGGCACCTCGCAGATCTTGGTTGAAACCTGCCGCCAGGCCAGCCTTCCTGCCACTGTCTTCGAGGTGACAGGCACCGTCAGCACTGGGCAGTGTGTGCCCCAGCACAGTGGATGGATCTGCGAGTAACTTTTGTATGTAGCTGGCGGGTCAGATTGAATGGGCTCAAAGCACCTGGCAGGTGGTCGATTTTTCGTGAAGAGGTAGCGATAAGCAGAAGGTATACAAGAAACACTGACTGCCACTTAATGCAAAGTGTTTCTGACCTTTGCTCTAGACAGACTCTGGAGAGCTCTTTCCAACTTGGCGTTGTGTTTTCAGTGGAGACACGGTCACCTGCATTGTCGCTTCGACTTGTGGGTCACAGGCTGGCGTTGCTTTTGGATTGGGGCTTTCCCGCAGTGCCGCTCGCGGTGGAGTTCGCGCGTTTGGGCATCTTTCGTTGCGTTGGTTCTTTCTCTTTCTTTGATTCTTCCTTCGTCTCCCGTGGTTTCGATGCCAGTCGAGATCTGCCTTTCCCTCTCGGTCGAGTCGATTTTGTTAATAGTTTGCAAGGATGTTGAGTAGGCCTTGTTATCCGCAGGATCAGATCGGTGCCTGTGATTCAGTACTTCAGACCCCAGAAGGGAGACGGTGCCCATGCCGTGCGGTGTCCGCGTCTGTCCGGTGTGGCCCCGGCCTCGCCAGTGTCCCGGTGCCGTGTGGGACTCAGGACAGATCCAGGCGCCCCTGGGCTCCACCTTCCTCCCTGGCCTTCTCAAGCGCTGGCTGAGCTGCTGTGGGTGTATGCGACAGGTAACCCAGCAAACGGCCTGACACCCGTGAGGGGACGGGGCGCGCGCGCCCTCACTCCCATGGTCGTCGTGTGCGGCCGGTGTGGTCTCAGTCGCCTTCTTTTCTAGGCCTGGAGTTGATTGTTCAGATCTCATGCTCGTGATGAAGAGTTGCAAGGTGCACGGATGTAGGGCTCCTGTTTGTTTTATTCACGTGACTTGCTTACTTTAATTACCTTTTTAGTATATGAAATTGGGTGCCTTTTCATTAATTCAGCCAGTTTGTACTGAGGGCCTGCTGTGTGTACCAGGCACTCTCCTAGGCTCCAGACCACAGCAGGCAAGGGCTTTTCTCTAATGGCGCTTGCATCGTACTGGGGGTGACAGCAAGTGGGTGCATGCAGGTGTCAGGCAGAGTCATGTGGTCACAGTGAGGCGAAGGACAAGGCAGGGTGAGGGGAGAGCGCTGGCTGCTCAGGGGGAGGCCCTTGGGTCGGCGGTGTGGTGTAGGTGGGGACCCTGGGTGGCGAGCGAGCCGTCGGGTCTGGCCCAGCGTGCGCGGGGGCCTCTGGGGCGCTGGCGCAGAGGGAGCCTGGCAGCCGAGGGCGGGGCGGACGGGCCGCTTCCCCTCCGGCTCTTTGGTATGTTCGAGCGCCCTTCAGAGCTCACTCTGACTGCTGGGTGCAGACAGACCGGTGGGACCTGGGAGCAGGGCTGGGTGGGGGCCGGGCGGGGGCCGGGCTGTCGGGGGCTGGCAGTAGTAGAGGGTGTGCTGGGCTCCCGCTCTGCAGTGTGGCCGTCTGTGCACAGTGGGGTGTAGCGTTGGCCTTGCCCGGCCTCTGCCCACTTGCTGCCAGGGTGCATCTCCCTGGGCTGGCAGCCTGTCTGCAGACACTGTCCAGTGTCCCTGGGGGCCGAGGACCAGCACGCAGGAGCGGGCCGAGGTGGCGGCGTGGGAACCAGTCGTTGGGGCCGTGGGTATGTGGGCTTTCCCACACCTTTTTACATGCGTGGGTTTTTTGGTGTGTCTTCGTGATTCTGTGACATATCCCGTGTACAGAGTGAGCGAGGTGCAGACGGAGAGCTCCATCACACAGCGGACCCCCTGGGGCTGCCTCTGGGGCCAGATGTCCCTCTCTCCACCCGCTCTTGGCCACCCCTCCTCTGTTCGCTACGTCTGTGGTTTTGTCGTTCCGGCGATGGGACGTGACTGGGATCGTACAGCCTGTAACTTTGGAGACCGGCCCTGCCAGGTGGCCGCTGTAGCAGTTGTCTGCTCCTTTTGCGGCTGAGCTGTGTCTGCGGTGTGGCTGGGCCAGTCTGTGTGACCGTTCTCCTGCTGCACGACAGTGGGGGACTTGCCAGGTTGGCTGTGACAAACGAAGCTGCCGTGAACACTGGTGTGCAGGTTTCTGTGTGAACTAAGTGTTCACCTCTCCCGGTAAACACCGAGTGTAGCTGCCTGGTTTTGTGACATGCACATGTCTCACTTCAGGAGAAAGCGACAGACCACTGTCCTGGGAGGCTGTGCCCTGTCCTGTGGCCCCAGTGACAGGGGCCAGGCCTGTTTCTTCTCATCCTCACTGGCCCATGGTGCTGTCAGTCTTGTAAATTTCACCCAATCCTGATCACTATCTGGCAGTATCTCGTGGAGGTTTTAATTTGTGGTGCCCTAATGGCTAGTGACGTTGAACATCTTTTCACGTGTTTACTTGCCATCGTGTATCTTTGGGGAGATGTTTTTTCTGAGTCTTGCCCGTTTTCTAAGTGGATTATTTTTCTTGACTGTCGTCTTTAGGTAGACCTTTACAGTCTGGTTAGGAGTCCTTCATTGGAGGTGTCGTTTGTACGTGTTTTCTCCGACCAGCTGAACAAGGGAGAAGGGGCGTGTGTTTTCACTGTCTTAGCAGGGTCTCCGGCTGAGTAGACGTTTTCGCTTCTGGTGATAGGGTGCCGCCCTCGGAAGGGTGTCTGTGCCGCGCACATTGGGCGTGTTTTGAAAGTGAGAGCGGATGGCTTAGCAGGTGGGTTGGGTGAACCCTGTGCTTCTGGCCTGAGCAGCTGGCTGATGCTGTCCCCCTCATCAGGGGAGCTGGGGAGGAGTTGGCACGGGGTCTCGTTAGAGATGCCTGTGTGCGTGCAGAGGGGGCATCGGGAAGGCCGTGGGAGACGGGTCTGCAGTGTGGGAAATGTGGGTTCCGGAGCCTTTTGCGGGGGTGGAATTGAAGGTCACAGGCCCGGGTGAGACAGGGAAGCACGGAAGCTGGAGCCTCGGTCTGGGGCATGGGCAGTCTGAAGGAGGAGCCCTGAGAGGTAGGGCCGGGGAGGGGCATGGGTGCTGGACGCCAGGAAGGAGGTGGTCAGCTCGCCAAGCTCTGCTCTGTCCACTGAGACGGAGGACTGACCTGAAGCAGGAAGCGTCTGAACCCTGCCGAGTGACGTCCCTGGAAGTGGGAGGGACGTGTGACCTCCATGTGCTGGGCCTTTCCTTGGCAGGCAGCGAGGTCGGACAGGGTGGTGGGCAGAGCCGGCTGAGCACCACGGCTGGTCCTTCAGCCATTTGTAGATGGGACCCGAATTGGGCTCTGTGGGACGGGTGTGGGATCGAGACTCTGGGACTGGGAGTCTCTAGAGCTGTTTTTAACTTATTCTGTGAAGGCGTTCGGCTTGCATTACTTTGTTTTTAATAAGTGCACTTGAGTTATGGCAAGGAAGCAATATTACAGGTGAGCCAGGGTGTTAAATTGTAAACCTTTCCCTCCAGATTTATGTCTGCTCAGTCAAAAAGCTGATAGCATTTTTAAGTAATGACTTCTTTCTTAAATGAGAAATAGCCACAAAATTGTCTGTCTGCTTAATGACCCAATTACACCTGTACATTTGCTTCGAAAAGAAAAATGCGTACTAAGTGGTATTTCAGTCTTTGTTTCTAATCTACTGTAAGACCTAAAACAACATTCATTTATTTTCAAAGGGACAATGCAGATTAAGTGGTGTTTGCGTTCGCTGTCCTTTTTATTTTCTTGTTTGGCTGGTCTAAATGATGTTTTGTTCACCAGAATGTTAAAATCATGAGCTGCCTTCGTGGTTTCGTTCCTCAGCTGCGGGTAGCGTGTGAGCTGCACTGGGAGTGGGCTCCGAGGCAGCTCTGCCACACCCGACGGCCCCCATGCCTTCGGGGCACGTGGGCGCCACGTCCGGCCCTGGGTGGACCCCACGTCCCTCAGTCCTGCAGGACACTCACACGGCTGTTCTGTCGCAGGTGCACGTTCAGGTTCCCGAGCACAAACATCAAGATAACGTTCACCGCCCTGTCCAGCGAGAAGCGGGAGAAGCAGGAGGCGCTCGAGTCCCCGGTGAAGCCCGTCCAGGCCCATATCTCGCCCCTGACCATCAACATCCCAGACACCATGGCCCATCTCATCAGCCCCCTGCCCTCCCCCACGGGAACCATCAGGTACCGCAGCTTTCGTGGGGCGGGAGGGCATGGGTGCCACCGTGCACATGGCCACGCCCTGATTCTCGTGCTCTCCTGCTGCCTTGGGACTGTGAGGCGCCATCGTGAGTCTCGGTGATGCGCAGGAGTGCACGGTGACGCCTCACCCTTCCCCGGGGCTGGCGGACGTGGGCAGAGCCATATCGAGGGTGCCCGAACGACCGTTCTGTTTCCTGTTACAACGTGCAGTTCCCAAATGTTCCTGGGTTTTACTTAGGGTTTCTTTTTATTTGAATATAAATCGAAGGGGCAAACCATTTGGCATATTGGTCTGAAGGCTGAGCTAGGTTTTCATTTGTATTTTTAAGTCAGTTTGCTGCAATTTCCTGTAGCTTCTGAGGACTTGCTCTTTGGATTGAAGAGTCTGACTACAGGGAAGTGACAAACGTGTGTTCGTGTGATGTCCTAAGAGGGGCTGGGCTCCTCAAGAAGTGGGGGACGGCAGCTTTGGGGCACACTCTCCACGCTGAACCCGGAGCCCAGCACACAGCCAACAGGTTGCACCAGGCTCATAGGGGATGGAGGCCGAGGGTCAGGTCAGAAGCAGCCACGGGCCCCTGCAGGCGTGTGTCCTTGGAGTGGCTCTGAGTGCAGCCTGCCATGCGCCGGGGTTCGCCGTGACCGTCAGCAGGGCTCAGACCAGTCCAGTTGGTCGGCTGTCACCAGGAAGCCTGGAGCATGTGTCTGGGCTTCTCAGCTGTGAGGGCTGTGGACGTAGGTGCGGCGCGAGAACGCGTGCTTCTCTCTAGATCTGGGCTCCGCTGTCCAGGTCTGTTTATGGACCAGGCCGGGAGGGGCTCGCGTCGTCCACGGGTGCTGACCCTGCGTGTGGCAGAGCTGGCGAAGGCACAGAGGGCACGCAGGAAGCTCTGGGCCTCACATGCGGCCGGGTGCTTCAGTGTCTTCGGAAGAGCAGCACCAGTAGCCGCCCTCGGAAGGGTGTCTGCGCCGCGCACACGGGTCAGCAGATGAGTGGCCAGTGGGCTCACTGCTGTCCTGCGCCTGCGCCTGCACCAGGCTGGCTCCTCCCTGCCTTCATGTCCACGCCAGCTCTGCCGAGGAAGCGCTTGTCTCCCAGGGAGCTGACTCGTCTGCCTGTGGCCGTGTGGACCGAGGGCCAGCAGCCCCACCGCCAGGGGTGTGTCCCGCGCGGGGGGAGCGCGGCGTTCGCGGGGAGAGGAGAAAGCCTGTGCGCACGGCGTGGGGCCGCGGCTTCAGCCCCTGCCCCAGCCTCTCCTGGCCCTGCTCTGTCTCCGCCCTGTTCCCCGGCCCTCTTCTCCCACGACCTGCGTCGTGCCGTCGCCGGCGTGCACCCGCCCACGCCCCTGCTGGGCCAGATGGCGGGTGGAGCAACCGGCCTTTTCCAAACTCATCGCCCGGCGGTCGGGCCACTCTCCCAGGCCACGGCCACACGTCTTACCCGTGAGCTAGTGTTCAGATCACGGAGAGTCCGTGCAGTCAGTGCTCGTGGAACGGGTGGCTGCGCGTCCTGACCGTGTGTGCTCACGGCAGAGGGTCTCAGGAGGGCTGCCGAGGGTGCAGCCATCGCATTGGGGCTACCCCCCACCCCCACACGTCCCGGCCCTTCCTTGCCAGTTCAGTTTCTGGGTGGCAACTACTGTTTAGTAGGTATTTTTTCCAGAAATTTTCTTTACATTTGTAATACTTGTCTTTTTTTTTCTTTCATACAAAACGAGATCTAACCATAAAACTATCCTATGACTTACTGAATTTTTAAAACAACCTTAGCTCGGTACCCTTCCATTTCAATAGCTTGTTCTCTTTCAAGTTTAATGCTGTGTGGAAAAGGGAGCACAGACTCGGTGAATTATCACAGACGAACGTGGCCTTGAGTCAGCGCAGAGATCAGGGGTCAGAACATTCCCGGTGCCCAGCCCGAGCCCGTGAGAGAAAGTGCGTGTTTGAGACTGGGCTCCCTCCTCCTTGGCCGTGCCCTAACTAGCCTGCCGCAGCCTGTGTGTGTCTGTCTGCGGTCCCCTCCCCTGCTGCACCCCCATCCTCAGCCTGGCTGCCCTCGCCCCGACTCTCCCTGACCTTTCGAGGGTAGCTGGAGGCCGCATCTTCCGCAGACTGTCCTCAGCTCCTCGGAGGGAGCGAGCAGAGTGTGTGCTGTGTCCCTCTGCCAGGCAGGAGCCCTGGAGCCATCACATGTGGCCCTGCCCTTGGTGAGTTCCGGAAGTGTCCTGAGCTGCCATTTCCTCACGGGTGGAATAGGTGAGCCTCCTTCCTTTGAGAGTTGGTTTTTCAGTTATGTAAGATGACACGTGGAAGCAAATGCCCAGTTTCCACAGCTCAGGGCGATCGTGAGCTCCACGGGTTTGTTTCTCCACAGGAGAGGTCGATGTTCTCGTCTGCAGTCTGTTCTCGGAACTCGGAACCAGTTATTGAAGCACAGTAGACTGATGGGAACAATCTTCTCTCGTCCGCAGTGCTGCAAACTCCTGCCCATCCAGCCCCCGGGGAGCAGGGTCGTCAGGGTACAAGGCGGGCCGCGTGGTGCCATCTGACCTCAGTTTGATGGCCGACAGCTCACAGCCAGAAAATGAAAAGGACGCTTCAGGTGGAGACAGCCCGAAGGTAAATGTTTTGTAGGCTTGAAACAGAACCCAGGGGCCACTGTGGGGCCAGCTGCCCTCGCCCCGTCGCCCGTGTCCTGTAGCATCCCCACCAGGGCCTTGGTGAGGTGTGGCCGCCTTGTGGCAGTGAGGCGCTCCCCAGGTGGCTGTGGGGCTGGCCGTGGCCGAGCATCTTGCAAACACGTCGCTCGGTCGTTGAGGACTAGGTCTCCCAGGGCAGCTGTGGGCCCAGGTGCTGAGAGTGGAGCAGATAGTGGGGTGCAAGAGAAACCCCTGGTCCTCGTGAGTCCCAGCAAACCATTCCTGGGCCTTCGTCCTGTCTGAACACACGCGTGCACGCAGCCACGCTCGGGGCGCACGGCGGCCCTGCAGGCTCTGCTCTCGTTCTTTGACTCAGTAACTCCCCTTCTCGGATTTGTCTAAAGGAAATGGGCAGAAATCTCAAAAGTTTCTGAAACAGAAAATTGAAAGCACCCTAAAGGTCCCATAAGGGAAGAACGATCGAGTCAGGGAGCTCTGTGCGACGTGTTTGCTGGCGCGGGCGGGCTCTTTCCGCACTGCTAAGTGGAAGCAGCAGAACAGAACGCCGCAGTGTCCCTCCGACCGCACGCTCGTGAGACGGGGCGTATTCACACCAGACCGCGCAGCCACGGGAATGACGGGGCCTGGCCACGCGCCACCTCCCACGGCAGCCAGGAGCCCTGCACACGGGCACCTTGGGGACATGAGTGTCCATCTGCCCGATTAAGATCATGCGGAACTAATCACGTTGGTGCAAGACACATTCCTGATGGCAAAACTCGTAACAAATCACAGCAGGACAGCGATGCTGTTGAGTGTCCAGAACAGTCGTGGCCTCTCTGGGAGGGAGAGGCTGTGGGCCGTGGGCGCATGTGGAAGCTTCTGGGATGTGGATTGTGTTCGCTCTTGACCTAGTCTAGTGTCGGTTGTACTGAGGTTAATTTATAAAAATTTGTTTTCAGTCTCCTTGGCTGTATCATGAGCTTTTCTGTATTACAGTTCTCAATAAAAAACGTTAAAAGTGTATAGAGGAACGATAATAGGGAAACACGGCATAGGGACACCGAGGAGGACGGCGTGGTGCTCTGTGCCTGCTGCCCACTTGGTCTGCTGCCACACCTCTCTCCTGAGCGGCCGCGCTGGACCTGGCCCAAGCTCAGGAAAGGTCCTTTCAAGAGGGGAGCTGGGCCACTAGGTGACCAGTCCGTGTGCACAGCATGTGCCCTGTGCAGTCCGGGCCCACACATCGCCTTCCTTCCCAGTCCGTCTGTCTGTCTTCTGCCCATTTCCGCCTTTATGTCATTTGTGTGTGTCTGTAATCAGTGTCCGCGCTGTCCGTTCCCAGGCCTCCTCTGACAGGTACGATCCTAAATGTGTTCTTTTGCAGTTTACTGTCTGCGTCAGTGCATGTTCTGTGGTTCCCGTGTGGACTGTTTCCCAGTGGGCTTGTGCATGGTGGGGTCCTGAGCCATCACAGTGGCCGGGAGCCACTGGTGGCCTGGAGCATGCCGGGACTGGGGAGGCCGGTGGCCTGCCCCCAGCACCACGCCCACCACTGCTCCAGACCCTGGTACCGGAAGTCCGCGGCTGGCTCCTGGCGCTCACCGCTGCCTGGGGCTTCCTGCGGGAGCAGCCCCTCGGCTGGGGACCTGGGGAACGCTCTTGGTCTGAGTGGTCTTCACTTGGGCCCTATGGTGCTGAGCGCTCCTGCCCCGCGTGGCCCCCCCGCCCCTACCACGTGCACACGGGGACCCACGAGGGCCTGGGAGGAAGCGCTTTTCTGATCATATTTTTTTCTTTCTTGCCACTTGGACTTAATCTTAATACAGTTTTAACATTTTCTTTACGTTGCTGTATATTTTTTCACTTGTTTTCTCTACATATCCCAAATGCCTTCTTGATTATGTTTTATAGTAAAGAAGACGAAGCATTCTCACAGGAACACTTAAAAAACACCAGGGACCCTGAATTTTAGTAAATTTAGTAAACATTTTGATAATTTCAATACTTTCTCTTTTTTTTTTTTAACTTAAATACAGGATGACTCAAAGCCACCTTATTCCTATGCACAGTTAATTGTACAAGCAATTACGATGGCTCCTGATAAACAGCTCACCCTAAATGGAATTTATACGCACATCACTAAAAATTATCCCTACTACAGGACTGCGGACAAGGGCTGGCAGGTAAATCCGTTTCAGTTTGTTATTGAATATTTGTCACATGCCTTGTGGATGCTGTTGGACAGCTGAGGGGAAGTTAAGCGGCTAGGGTACAGGTGGGGAAGGTAGACAAGGTGAGCGAGACCCTCTCCTGCTGATGGGCCTGCTGTTGCTCTTGCTGCCCCCGGGCACAGAGCAGAAGGAATAGTGTTCTAGAAGAAACTCTCAGCCTACAAGTTTTACTCTCTGGGTGCCCGTGGGCGGGAGGTGTGGGGTATTGGAGGGGCTGCCAGTGTGGTTCATGTTGCGGCTGAGGGGAGGGAGTTGGACGCCTGGCCCACCCTTCACTTTGCCTCTCCTCTGTCCCCCGTCCGTGTCTGCTGACATCCGTAGCTTTCTGAAGTGTGCCCAGAGATGGCGCCCACACTGTTTTATTGATAAACCCTTTCCTCAGAAGACACCCCCTCCCGTTGGCCACGACATGGAGCAGATGAATGCCACGCTCCCTCGTCTGAAGTGAGGAGCCTCCCACTTGTCTCCTTAGGGTATCCAACCAGGGCCTCCTCAGAGGACACTTTGAAATCAGCATGTGATATTTCTAGTGATTGGCTTCTTAATTTAGTTTTTCAAAACCGCACTGTGTAGGTTTCCTTGTTCTGTGCACCTATTACGTGTGGCCATTTCCCAGATGTACGGTAGGCCTTCAGCCAGTTCAGACAGTGTGGGAAAGGGTAAGTTTGAAATATAGACTGTTAAAAGAGTAACGAAAGAGAAGTATACATTTATAACTTTCAGATTTATTAAGTAACTAGGAATGGCTAGTTACTCTGAGGCTTAGTGAGTAAATGAGTCTTTGAAAAACGTGTGTGTCGAACCAAACTCAGTGATGTGGGCGGTGGGGGTAACCGTTTTCTGTTCAATGGAGAGTAAACCCTTTTTCTTCTACCTGCAGACGTGTAAACGTTTAATAAATAGTCTATCAACCAAATGCCGAACATTCCCCTTCTGAGGGATCTTATGTCAGGGGCTTTAGTCGTGCCAGGTGCAAAGTAAGACCCGGGCTGCGCCCTGGCCTGAGGCAGCTGCGCCCTGCTCTGAGCGAGGACGCCCGTCCGGGCCCAGCTGCCAGGCAGGTTTCACGGTTGCACAAGGAAGCCTCTCAGCACGGTGAGGTCATGCTCCAGGGAAGAAGGAAGGGGCAGAGGAGAACCCCGCCTGGCGCCCGCGGGGGGCACTGGGCAGCATCGGACGGTCCCCCTGGTGTCTCCTGACACCCGTTTGAGTGCCAGCCGCCTCCAAGCAGCGAGGCGAGGCGCTGGGCCAGCCGCACTGGTGGCTGCGGCTCCGGGGTGCGACCTCACAGCCCGCGTGGAGCGGAGACTTAGAGTCAGAACTGCAAGTCAGGCCCTTCTCTCTAGCTGTCACTGACGCTTGTTTTTATTGTGGCACTTTCGTGTCTAGACCCAGGTCTGTGAGGTGGCGCTGCGCCTTCGCCCTGTGTCAGGCCACTCTTGGGACGTGTCACGCCTGGTTCCCGGGGTCCCTTTAGTTTTGGGCAGGCCCCTCGATTCCTTTCTCCTCGGCGTCCCCTGTGCCGAGCCGCAGGTGCCCTGGTCGTGGCTGAGTCTCTGAACTCTTCCCAGGCGCCTGCACTGCCGGTCTCTCTCTACCTGTGCGACCTCATCCCCATTCCCTCCCATAGAACGAAAATCCTCTCCAGTTTGCAACCTTCTTTCCGAAAAGAGCTGGATCCTTTGGAGGAAAAGCAGTCCACCGGAACAGCACGTTTTTCACCTGCCCCTGTCCAGACTGTGTCCTGCCCTCCCAGGGCAGGGAGGTGGCATCACAGTGCTTGTCAGCGCGCCCCAGGGCGCTTGAGCCTCGAGCTCGGCGCCAGTCCCTCAGAGGGAGTGTTGGTGCGTCCCAGCACGCCTGCCTTCAGCACTCAGTGGGCGCCCACGGCTCCCTGTCACACTGACTTTTGGTGTGTAGCTCTGTCTGCCCCATAGCAGAGCTTGTTGATTAATCTAGAGGAAATTCTAGGACAAAACAGATGGTCTGAGTAACCCTATCTGGAGAGCTGGCGCATTTCCTTTGGTGGCATATTTATGCCAAGATGTTTTCTTATGATTTATAATTATAGTTTCACCCAACCCAGAATTGAGGCATTTGTTGTGACTGAAACGTTTGAGAATTCTGGGGCGCTCAGCCTCCGACGGCACCCACACTAGTGTCTTGACGTGGAGGGGTGCTTGGCGCTCCCCTCACCCTGCACATTGGGCCTCCCGGGAGGTGCTGCACGTGCGTCCTGATCCCTCGTTTTTGCACAGGCTCACGTGTGGCAGGGACAGTGCGGCGGGGGGGCGGGGGGGGCGCCAGTAACTGACCAGCTTTGCACCTCTCCCTGCAGTAGCCTTCCGGGCCAGGAGGGGTGGGCTCTGGGAGCCACCACAGTTAGGCCAGGGTTTGGGGGAACTTTTCTCCATATTTGGCTGTGAAGGACGACACCCGCCTCTTCCCCGAGTACTGCACAGTCACCTTGGGATCGCTAGTGTCCCGGTCAGTATGGTCCTAACTGATGCAGCTCGGTTCGATCGAATTTGTGTCGAGTTAAATGTATCTTACTGTTTTGTCACATTTCCTAAGTCTCGTTGGCTGAAAAATCGCAGGTGACTGTAAACGGTGCCTCATTTGACCGTGGCATTGCTGTCAGGGTGGCGAGGAAGCGGGGCAGCGAGGCCCTCAGCTGGGAGCAGCCTGGGCTCCCTCACGGTTCGGACAGAACCCGGCCTCCCCGACCACTGAACCTGCTCTGCAGGCGAAGCAGCATTGCTAGCCCTGGCCTTGTCCTCCTCCATCAAACGCTAGCACCCCAGCCCCCTGCAGCAGCACTTCCCGCCCCAGATCCCCCGTGTGCCAACGTCCCTTTCCCCCGGCCACGTGCCCGCCACCCACTCCGCATCCGTCAGTGCGCTTGCACCTTCACTTGGGGGCCCCCACCTCCCTTGTCAGATGCCGTTCTGTATTGTGCTTGGCCATCACTTCTGAGGTCCCCCCAGGGAGCCATGCTCCCAACGGCATGGTCAGAGGGACCCCGGAACCCCCAGTCGGAGAATCTGCCTTCTGATCTGATTTAGGCCTGAGTGCAGCCTGAGCTGTCCACTCTCTCTGGTGGGGCAGCTTCCGTTTTGTGGAGGGGTCCATAGGAGGGTGTGGGTGGTCGCCAGCTAAACCCTGTGTAAACATAGCAGGTGTCCACCGTTATTAAAGTATCCTCGATCTCGTGTGTTCGTGTATAAACAATTTCATAAATCACAGACACAGCCTAGCCGCCTCCTTCACGTTGCTGATGACGTAACGGACTTCTGCAGGTGTTCGCGGAGTTCATCACGGCCTGTGACTGGTGTGGCACCCCAACAGTCACCTAGATTAATTGTCAAGTGGTATTTGATGCTTTCTGGTTTCTGAGCTGCCATTGCAACTTCGGAATTTCAGGCTGTGATTAGCTGTTGGATTAGGTTAACTGGAGAGTTCAGAAATGACGTTTGGAAAACCCAGAATTTTCTCTGCACTTATACCGTTTAGACGCTTAATGGTTTAATTGATCCATCTTCAGCGTGAACATTAACGGGCGGGCGGGAGACACTGCGTGCAGCGCTCGCACCCAGCCTTTCCTGACCCCGTGGGGTCACGGGGTCATGTCTCCTCCTGTGTAGTCTGGGCTGCAGCAGGGAGCGCTCCTCGAATCGGGCCGGCCTTTTTGTGGCAGAAAGGGTGGAGCCGGAGCTGAGAGGTTCTGTCCACGAGCCTCCCGAGGTCATCGTGAGGCTCCAGTGAAAACCGTCTCTGATCGTACTTGGTAAAGGGCTGTTCCCAGCCTTGGGCTCACTTTCCTCCTTTGTTGCTTTGCCAGGTACTTTATACGGGATTTTCAGTGGCTATGATAGTTTCTATAAGCTAATTCTGTGCTCAGAAAGTACTAGAAAGGACTGACTTAGACAGGAAGGGCAGCAGGAAAGGTGACCACAGCGCTGGTCCTTGGTTTCCTACCTGGAAAGAAGCTGGGAGCCGATGCTTTCCTGTTGGAAATAGCCTGTCTGCAGGTGCCATAGCCGATGAGGGGCGGGGCCCGCCCCTTCCAGCACAGCGCTGCCTTCAGGTTCCTGCTTTGCAGGGCACTAAAATGAAGCACATTTTTCTTTCTCAGCAAAGAAATATATGAATTCTACGTATTTTTTTATGTTTCATAGAATTCAATTCGCCACAATCTCTCTCTGAATCGTTATTTCATCAAAGTACCACGTTCCCAGGAAGAACCAGGCAAAGGCTCATTCTGGAGGATAGACCCTGCCTCTGAGAGCAAATTAATAGAGCAGGCTTTTAGGAAAAGACGGCCTAGGGGCGTGCCTTGCTTTAGAACCCCTGTGGGACCACTCTCGTCTAGGTAAGGACAAGGCAAACAGGAAGACCTCACTGAATGGTCGGTACGTTCACCTCGATGTGTTGGTAACTTTTCCTTTTGAAAATGAAGGAGCTACCAAATGCATTCTGATTGAAGGTTGGGACGGGGATTTGAAAAAAAAGTGCCAGTGCTGTGTTTCTGTTCCTGGCACCCCAAACGGTTCGGGCCGTTTGTAGTTTCACTTACACCCCGTTCACACGCAGCGGTTGCCGCGTCAGCGACTCGCTGCGTACTGTAACGTGACAAGTCGCTACGCAGCAGAGCCAGGCCGTGGGATGGGTCGTGTCTCCTTTCCGTTGGTGTGTGAGAGGCTCTTTAAAATCTTTTAGCGGCTTAAACTCAAGATCGATTTGCATAATGTTATTGCCCAATTTTAAAATTACATATTTTTAGCTTTATTAATACGTACTGTTTTTAAACAAATGAAGTGACCGTAACTTGAGTCAGCAGCCCATACCCGCTCTCACACGGCCGGCTCCCACTGCCTGACTGTGGACAGGCGCGTGGAGAGAGGGCAGCCAGTCCCCCGGGGCCTGCAGCAGCGGTGCCCGGCACACGGCGGCCCCGGCACAGCCGAGCGAGCCTCGCCGAGTGTCCTTGTCAGTCCCTGGTGTTCACAGAGAAAGGAGGACTTAGGGGAGTATAGTCGGTTGGCGGAAGACAAATGACACCCCTTTTTTTGCAAAATACACGTTATTAGAACAAGGCAGCTGTATGAGCGCTTCACCTTTAAAGATCCCCTGTCGTCTTTTTGACAACACAGAAGTGCCCCGGCCTCCCCTAACCACGCCGGAGTGCTGTCCGCTCACTCCAGCGGCGCCCAGACGCCCGAGAGCCTGTCCAGGGAAGGGTCACCGGCGCCCCTGGAGCCCGAGCCTGGCGCCGCGCAGCCCAAGCTCGCTGTCATCCAGGAGGCGCGCTTCGCCCAGAGCGCACCAGGTGAGCTGCCGGGGGCTGGCACGGCCAGAGGGGGGGCTCGTCACGGGACCAGCGGTCCTGTGTGCCGTGGGCCTAAGACCCTCTGCACACACCTGAGCGCTGCCTCACAGGCTCTGAAAACTGGTAGCACTGAGCGTTTAAAGCATGACTGAACGCTCTTCTGTGTGAGCTGTGTAGATGCCTGAAATAACTTAGCATTAACCCGCTTCCGTTGCTTCGTCATTCAAAAACTGTGAAAAAGATCCCCCCAAAGGAGATAACCTGAGGTAAACTAGACACTGACCGGCAGCAGAAAGTACTCATTTGATGACTAGGCGAGCATCTGGCAGCTTAAAGTCGCCGTGCAGAATAAAAGTGTGTGCCCTGGGGAATCAGCACACACACGCAGTGTGTGGTGTGTCTGGGCTCGCCCTGCCATGCGCCTGACTGGCCAGCAGGATTTGCCTTCTGATGTCGCCATTCTTGGCCCTGCTGGCACCCCCACCCCCACCCCCCGTCGCTCCTGTCTTCCGCGCATTCCCCCTTTTACCCTGGCAGAGCTTACTGCGGCCCGTCTGCGCGCTGCACCCGCTGGGCGGTGGAGACTTCCATCCCAGGGGAGCGTGGCCTCAGTCGGGCCTCAGAGGGCAGTCTCCTCCAGCCACGTCAGCGGTGCTTTTTCACAAGGAAAACTGGGGGACGAGCTGCTGTGAGCAGCGTGCACAGAGCGGAGACCGTGCCGTTAGCGCTCAGACGAGCCAGCTACCCCGCTGGAGGGTCTGGCACGCGGTGCAGGGACTGCGTCCGTCGTCAGTCTGTCAGTGTGTGGTGGCAGTTGGCGGGTTTGGGAACCGGCGGGAGGAAGCCAGGACGCAGAAGCCTCACGCCTCCCCCGTCGTCCCTGGCAGGCTCACCTCTGTCCAGCCAGCCCGTTCTCATCACTGTGCAGCGGCAGCTGCCCCCGACCATCAAGCCCGTCACCTACACTGTTACTGCCCCTGTGACCACCTCGACCTCCCAGCAGCCCGTGGTGCAGACAGTTCACGTCGTCCACCAGATCCCGGCAGTGTCTGTCACCAGCGTGGCCGGCCTGGCTCCAGCCAGCACGTACACCGTCGCCGGGCAGGCCGTGGTCACCCAGGCGGCTGTGCTGGCCCCTCCTAAGGCAGAGCTGCAAGAGAATGGCGAGCACCGCGAAGTCAAAGGTGAGCGGCGGGGCCGTCGCGGGGCGCTTTCCGTACCCTCAGAGACGCCCGCCGACTGCGCTGGGAACGCGCAGGTCTCTGTCAGCCGCCTGTGGGGACCAGTGGTGTCACTCTACTCTTTTAATTTCAGTGAAAGTAGAACCGATTCCTGCGATCAGCCATGCCACACTGGGCACTGCCAGCCGGGTCATTCAGACGTCACAGGCTCCTCCTGTCCAGACGGTCACCATAGTGCAGCAGGCACCTCTGGGTCAGCACCAGCTACCAATAAAAACTGTAACGCAAAACGGGACTCACGTGGTGCCCATCCCCAGCGCTGCCCACGGCCAGGCGAACAATGGTGAGCGGGGTAGCGGGGAGGCCGGTTCGTGCTCCCTCCACGAGGGTGGCGCTCAGCGTTTTGGTTCCGACGGTTAGAATTTTAATTTTCGTCTGAGGAAATGTTTGCCTTCTCAGCCGTGAGAACCTAACACTGCGGGACACCAAGACCTGTCCGCGCGCTTGTTGGCGGGAGAGGCGTCCAGTCCTTTGCCCATGTTTTCGTTGGATTGTCCTGTTGTGCTGTAGCTCTGACGTATTCTGGAACTGGCTTCTGATGCATGGTTTGCACGTTTCCTCCCATTTGTTTTTTTCACTTTTTTGATGTCTTTAATGCACAAATTTCCATTTGGATCAAGTCCAACTGGTTTGTTTCCCGTTTTGTTTCTCGTGCTTTCATAGCCACAGCCATTGCTAAGTCCAAGACCCTAAAGACTCGCCTTGCTCCACTGGCGGTTTGAAGGGGTTAGCTCTTACATTTCGGTCTTTGATCCATTTGGACTTAACTTTTTTATATAATGCGAGGTAAGGCCCGACATTATTCTTTTGCACGTGGATATCCAGTGTTCCCGGCAACTTTGTTGAAGAAACTGTTCTGTCTCCACTGAGTGGTCTCAGCTCCCTTGTTGAAAATCAGATGCACGGGCTCGGTTCAGTTCTGTGTCATTGATTTTTACATCTGTCCTGATGCCGGCAGCGCATCGTCTCCTGGCCTCAGGTGTGTGGTCTGCGCGCAGACAGGCTCTTCATCGGTCCGCATCTGCCCCTGTGACGGGCTTCACGGCTTGATTCCTGTGCCTTCGTAAAACGTTCAGGCAGAATGTGTCCGTTCTCCAGTCTGGTTCCTTTTTTTTCAGCCTTGTTGAGGTAGAGCTGACCCACGGGACTTGTAGATCCTCACACAGGAGGCTGCTGGGCCCTTGGGGTGGTGGGGACCTAGAGACGGGCCGGGCTTCACCGGCGTGGTGGCACCGTCAGCTCTCTCTGCTCAGGATGGCCCTGTGGCTTCGCGGTGCGTTCGTTCCACGTGCCTCCCTCTCCCCTCGCTCAACTTCCAGTCCCATTCGTGGGACGGGGCTGCAGGAGGTGCCATGCAAAGTAGGGCACCTCTGCCGAAGCGCGTGCACTGCTGGCACCCAGAGCCACCACACCACCCAGCAGGCGTGCATCCCAGCCCGCGACACCAACAGCGGACCCTGCGGCACTCAGGCTTGCGTGCGTGCACGCCTCTTGGCAGATGGGATCTCGATCAGGCCACCTGCCTGGGCCCTAAACCCCCTCGTGGCGTGAGGGGAAGTGGAGGAGGGGGAAGAGCCGGGGTCTCCTGGGCGTGGCTTCCCCCCCGTTCTTTGGCCCAGTTCCACTTGCTCGCCTTGAGGAAGCAGCACTTTTAAGCTCGGGAGCAACCCTCGTGGGTGGGCCTGGGAGGAGGCCAAGGGGGGGACGGTCTCCTGGGCCCCATTCACCTGTGCCCCATGACCCCCCGGCCTCACATGCAGAGGGATTGGAGCGTCAGCGTGGACGTGAGGCCAGGCTGCGACAGCAAAGCCGTTTGCTGTTGGTCCCGCAGTAGCCTGACCCTGGGCCTCAGTCTCCCCCAGGGTTCTGTCCAGGTGGCTCGCTCTTAGAAGTAATAAAAGAGATTCATCTGTCATACAGATGCCCACAAGCACGCAGTCTCCAGGGGCCCGGCTGGCCACCTCGGTCCATCCAGGTCAGAGGGCGAAGCTGCCCCTCGGGTCAGAACCTGGAGCCAGTGGGTGCCTGGGGTCCCTTGGGGTTTGACTCACTGTCTCTTCGCAGCAGCGGCAAGTCCTCTGCACATGCTGGCAACGCACGCGTCAGCGTCGGCATCCCTGCCCACAAAGCGCCAGAATGGCGACCAGTCGGAGCAGCCGGAGCTGAAGCGGGTCAGGACGGAGGGCGGCGAGAGCATCGTCATCGCCGTGAGCGTGGACGCGGCGCCGGCGGCCGGCCGGGAGAAGGGGATCCAGAACTAGCGCCTGGGGAGCTTTCCCGCCTTCCTGCCAACTCTGGTGCCAAAAGGAGACACTGCCTCCCACCGACGGTCGGAGCGCGTCCTTGGGGGGTAGGGGCCCTGCGGTTGGAGGTTGCCCAGCACTGAGAACACAAAACCCAGGTGGCCTTAAAACCCTTGAAAAGACAAGTCACACCTGAAGGAACCGCTCACTGAGACGGATGCTGCCACGCCTCCCTGCCCGGCGCCCAGCTCTGCACTCCGCAGACCCGCTGGCCTTCCGCGAGGGGACACACAGGAGCCACGCCGCCCTCAGCTCCTGTGGGGCTGGCGCCGGCGGCCAGACGGCGTTTTGCTGTCAGGCGTGGCGCTGGGACGCTGGGGCACTGGGGCACCGGGGCACCGGGGCACCGGGGCACTGGCCGTGCCTTCTGTCCTGGCATTCCAGATTGTTCCACTTCCGCCCGGGACGCTGGGAGCCTCACGGGCCCTTGGGTGCGGGCTCCGCTTGGCGCAGACACAGGGAGCTCTGCTTGTTCTCGCGAGCAGAGACAGGCCCCTGCTGGGGCCACTCCTCCGTGCCCGTGGGGCCGCCGGGGGGACCCCGGGCTGCACCCCGGGCTGCACGAGTGACCTGCCGGACTCGGGCTGCACTTGACTGTTTCTGTTTCAGCTCCTTTTTGTTGTTCGTTTCTTTGTGTTGACTTTGTCCCTAGTATAATTTTCCACTCTAAGTAAAAGACGTCTCCTAAGTATGGTGTATGTTTAAGACAGAACTGTTCCCACCTCCTCCGGAAGAGATCCGATCTTCCGTCACTCACCCTTTCAAACAAGTGTCGCGGACCTTCGTGTGGTGCGTTTGCTGTTTTAGGTGCCGTCCCCACTGGTGCCACCGTCCGCCCCGCCCCGCAAGCCACTGCCGGTGGAGCGGAAACCGTGTGGACACGGCGCCCGGCGGTCAGGCGTGGGAGCGTCTCCCGCCTTCTGGTTTGTACTAGGAAATCTCCCTGGACCGTTCAGGACTGACCCAGCACCGGGGCCGACCTCTCCTACACGACATTAAAGCGGGAGAAAGGAAACGAGGTGAGAGGTGAGCAGCAGGCGCCCCGGCCCCCAGCCCTGGTCACACCCCTGTGGAAGAGAAGCACTCGCCTTTCCAGAGTGTTCCGGGGGCTTGGGGCTGAGCCGCCGGGCAACAAAAAGCCGGCTTTGGCCTGGTTGTGAATTTTTAAATGTCATCATCATAACGTTATTTATTTAAATGTAGTTATTTTGGTATTTAATTTTTTTTAAAGAGAGGAAAAAACCCTGTATTTTCCTGGTGGAATGAAACGGCTCAGAATGGTATATTTAGGCAATTTTAAAACACTTATTATTTACCTAAAGACCAAATATGATAAATCTGTTCTAAGTATTGTGTGTCAACCCACAGTAAGGCGCTGTCACAATGTTACTGCAGATAATGCATATTAAAAATTATGAAAGCACTGCACAGTAGCTGGATTTATAAATCAGCCATTTAAAAAATAAAACGAAACCACCGAGTGAGTGAGACCACGTGTGAGACGGTAGCGCAGTCTACCTTGCAGACCGAAGCGTGGTGGGAGCACCTCAGGGCAGCCGTCTGCATCTTCCAGGCACTTTACAAATACCTTAGAATGTATATTTTTACTTGTCTTTTTACTCAGAAGGTTTGCAGTTTGCAAAGTAACACAGACTGTGCCGTGTCCTACGCATGGGGTCCAGACCTGTTTGTCACGGCTGCCGCAGCCCAGTGAGCTCTAAGTAGGTGCATGGGCAAGACCACCTCAGGATGCTGTACGGCCACACGGCAGCGTGCCCGTCACCGTCAAGAAGGACTCGGCCCGTTTGCCCTGCGTGAGCCCAGTCCAGCTGGTTCTCTCTGAGCCCGAAACGCAGCCGTTCGGGTCCGGAGGGGCTCCCAGAGGGGCTCCCGCCGGGGCTGCAGGGAAGTACCTTTCCCGAACTTCAGAGGCAGGGGCGCGTGCCTTCGGAGGCGAGGGCATGCCCTGCTCTCCACCATGTTCACCTGGCTCATTGAGTGGCATACAGGAGGGGGCAGGAAAAAAACATGGATTAGCAAACCGCCATAGTCCAGGCACCTCACCATGGTTTCCAGTTCAGCTCTGAATTCCCAAGAGCCCTCAACACACCCAGAGTCACCGAGCTTGTGTCCCTGCTGCCCAATCGTGTCACAGCTCTAGCTGTCCGCTCTCGGTCTCCAAGTGTCTCATTTCAGGAAGTTTCTGCTGTGACCTTTGCCAAACTTCTGATCCCCCTGAGGGACTGTCAACTTCATTTCAGCAGCTTTGCCCCGAACCAAACAAAACCCAGAAGGGACGCTCACCTGTGACCACGTGGCACAATAATCCAAGGCGGCTGCGTGACGGCTGACCGTCCTCTGTGTCGGTGGTGCCCCACACGGACAGCGGAGCTCCTAGCGCACCGCCCCCACGTCGTGCTTGCCAGAACAGGAGACGAGTGTCGTGGCCACAGCGGTGGGCGGCACCAGGGCTTGGGAATTCTGTGCCGTGTGACGTGAGGAGATGACAGTCTCCAAGCCCTGACCCCCACTAGTCTAGAAAGCATAGTGGTGATTTGTTTGCAAAGTTTTAAAATTTTAAAAGTACCAAGTTCCTGAAATCCAATAAAATATTTTTATTAATTTTAATTGAATGCAGAGTATCATTGTCATTTTGGTAAAATTACACAGGCATTTGTTGTTGTTTTGTTTGTTTGCCTTTTCACTGCTGTTTTCTGAGCAGGCCGAAGGCCCCAAGCCCTCGTGGCACTGGGCGTTGGCACGTAAGGTGGGCTTGGGTCATGGACAGTGGGAACAGCCCACGAATCAAGGTCACCAAAGGACCTGGGACAGCCATGTGGGAGAGGAAGACACTGTCTAAAGAGGCACCTGGCTCGGCTCCTCGGGCTCCTCACGCGCCCTGGTCATCCAGCTGCGGGCAGTCGGCGTGGACGGCTGCTCTCCCGAGGATACCGCGTCTCAGCCCTGACCCCAGAGCATGACAGCCGCGCCCGACAAAGGGGGATCCGGACCGATTTCCAGCTCAGCTGTCCACGTCCTCGCAGAGCCTGCAAATACATTCGAGCCCGACTCCCCTTCTCCCAGGAAAGGCTCCTCCGGCAGCTCGCGAGGCTCCCCAGCCATGGAAGTTACACAGGTGGCAGCTGTCCCGGAGGGTGACCGACCTCTGCCCAGGAAAACGACATCGGGCGGAGCAGCCCTCCGCTTCAGGCACGAGAACAACGCGGTGGCTCTGCCAGGAGTCTGCAAAGTGGCCCTGAGGGTCACCGCAGGGAAGCCCACTCCCCACGGGCGTTTGCGGGCCACCACACTGCACCGACACCCCAGGCTGCTCCCTGCCAGCACTCACGACCCCGGTGGCACAAATTTCCTGGTATTGGAAATGTCTGTTGGAACCCCAGTGCCATGAGCGCACTCCGCCCATGCGTCTCCCGGGGCTCACGACCCGCAGCCAGTGACAGTAAGTAAAGTGACTGGCTGACTGCCTGAGCAAAGGGATGGGCGGGGGTTAAAACTGGAGGCACCACCAACACCCGGTCTGGCGGATGTCCCCTCTGCATCTCCTGGCACAGACCCTAGGACAGTCGAGCGTCAGAGCTGCACAGTACGACGAGACGCCAGGGAGCTCGAGAGCCCTCGCCCTCGTGCTGGCCGGCATCCTGGGGACCCTGTGGGACATGGACCATGGGCACTCAGGAAGCTGGACCCGGACGAGACCACTTACTTGAGAAATAGCCTTGGAAAGGGCGCCTGGATCCCGGGGCGGGGGTGTTACTCTGCTTCTCTCTCACCATTTTGGCCCGACAGAGGAGCCAGTCCTGGGGAGTGTGCAGCACCAAAGGGAAGCGGGAACCTGAGCCTTTCAGCCAGAGGACCCGGAAGAGGGGTCCCGGGAGACTGGAAGTCGGAGGAAGATTCCCCCGAGGCTGTGTGACATCCTGAGTTCGCTCTGAGCTGCACCGGCCTCGGACTGACCTGAGGACAAATCACCGAACCACCTTACAGACTGGCGCCTGTTGCTGTGCACCACAGGGCCCGACGGCACGGCACGGGCCTGGGGACACTGACACCGGAACCACGGTCTGGAGGAGTGGGCCAGCACGTGCAGGCCAAGCCTCGCCAGACCGCCTGCCTGCTTAAACAGCATTCCCCAGATTTTGAGGGGACTCCCAGTCTCGGATATAAGCCCAAACTAGTCAACGTACCAGGGCCCAGGAGGACCGCCACAGGGAAAGGAGTGGACAGGTGTCGACCTCAATGTGCCGGAAGGTCAGAGGACACATGAGTGTTGTGTGGCTCCAAGTAGTGTCACCATCCTCCACACAGTAAAGGCAAGTGCTCCTGAACTCAAAAGTGACTGAAATTTAGTGGATGAACAAAATCATTTGGGAACAAACAAACCAGGCCTTGGGGACGTTGGGACAATGTAAATGGATCTAACGTACGTGTTGTTGGATTCCCAGCACAAAAGAAAAAGACAATGGCTTAAATGAAAATTTTAAAGAAATAATGATTGAAAATGCCCCAGATTTGGTGAAAGACAAATTTAAAGATTCACAAAGCTCAACGAACCCCAGATAGGATAAAACCAGAGAAAACAACATCAAGGCACACCGAGGACTAAACCGAGGACTTTTATCTTGAAGGCAGCAAAAAGAAAGTGTCATCGTGTACAAAGTCACATTTTGAATAACTACCGATTTCTCATCACAGGCCACAGAGGCCATATGACTGGAAAATTTGAAAGGCTGAAAGTAACTCACTGTAGAATACAGTGTGCACGAAATATGAGGAACGCACATGAAATAAAGGCACTCTTAGATGAAGGAAGACAGTTCTTTACCAGTAGGGCAGTTAAAAAATGCTAAAGAAGTTTTTCAGGCAAAAAGTAAATAATGGGAACTTGGAACTTCAGGAACGAACAGAGAGATCGATAGAAATGGTAAATGCCTGGGCGAATAAACTAGTTTTTCCTCTCTAAGTTCTTTAAAACACATCTGACTTTTCAATGTAAAAATTATAACATTATAATTGAATGTAAGTGTAATATGTTGACAAAATTAGAAATGAGGAAGAAAGGTTTATGAGGTCTCTGCATTTCACTCAAAGTGGTAAAACATTAATTCTGAAGTAGGCTGAAAAGTTTACTTTGAAGATTACCTGACGAAGATAAAATAAAAATAAAGTGGGATGCTAAATTTCCCGTATAGGCAGACCTCGGAGATTCTGCCATTTGGGTGGGAGACCCCCTGCAACGAAGCAAACGTCCCGATGAAGTGAGCCACACGAATTTTTTTGGTTTCCCAACACATAAGCTTACACCGTACTGGAGTCTATTTCTCGTGTGCTGAAAAGGACACTAAGCAAACAGTGAACATACCTTAATTGAAAATTCTTTATCGCGCAAAAAAATCTACCCATCATCGGAGCCGTCACCTGCTGCCGGAGGGTCTGCCTCGGCGTTGGCGAAGATGTGGTGAGAGGAGGTGCGCCTGGGACGCAGGAGACGCAGGGCAGGGGGCGGGAACGGGAGCCGGGGACACCCGCCCATTCGGGGGAGAGCGGGAAGGGCGCCCGCCCGCTTCCAGAGGACGGTTGATCGGCCGGGGCCTTTATCTTTTGGAGTGAGACTGCAGATGGGCCGTTCCCCGCCTCCCACGCAGACTGGGGTCAAGGCCACACGTAACATTGAACTGTGATTACAGGCCTTATACCACACCCCTGTACCCAATCGTGGAAAACTACGCTAAATTTGACAATTTATATAGAATGGAATAACTCCTTAAAACACATAAACTGTCGACATTGACAAATGAAGTTGAATTTGTAATTCGAAACTGCCAGCGGAGGACCCTGTAGGAGCCACGTCACGGAGGACGGCAGAGCAGCGCGCTCCAGGACCTGGGCCCCGCCGAAAACCCAGCGCACTTCGGGAACTGTGGCGCCTGCTCCGAGACCCGCGCGTCCAGGTGCTTCGATACAGCAGGGCTGGCGCATGTCAGTTCCGGCGCGGCACATGGTTCCTACTGTCATCCAGCCCCATGGCAGGCGGCTGTGGGGACAGCGTCCCACGTTCCCAGTTCTACTTGCCAAAGCCAGAGTGGACAACAGGGACTTTTTCCCTCCCAAGTTCACCTGCCCGGCGGTTCGCTGAGGGGCTGGTTCAGAAGCCAGTTGCTGTCTCCACCCCCACAGTGAAGCAGCTCACCTGCCAGCATGGGTTGAGGGGGGTTGAAAAAGACCGAAGAACCTTAACAAAAACTTTCTGGGTCCAGGAATGTAAGGAAGTCTCTGGCAAAACATCAGCTGAACACGAGCTAAAGGAACAGGCTTCAGTGACCACACGTGACAAGAAATACGGTCTTTGCAGAATACTTTGGAGAAGTCACTAAATAAATGGACACCTTTATCAAGCAACAACTGTAGCCCTTGGGGGGTGGGGGCCAGCATCTGATGCCCAGAGTTAACCATGCTTCAAAATCCAAAGCGTCCAGTTGTCAACAGAACTTAGAAAAAAGAAAGGAACAGGAAGCTGGGCTACTCACATGAAAAGGGATCAGCAGAGCCATGCTAAGGGAGCCCAGAACCCGAACTTCCTGGACAAAGACTTCAACTTAATTGTCTTAAATACACTCGGAGAGCTGATGGAAAGCACGGCCAAAGAACGGAAAGAAATCAGAACAGTGTATGAACAAATCAGGAAGTCAAAAGAGAGATAGAAATGATAAAAGGAACCAAATAGAAATTTTGGACCTGAAAAGTATAATAGCTGAAATAAGTTCACTTGTAGGGGGTTCAGCATCAGACCTGAGCAGGCACCGGAATCAGTGAACTTGAAGAAAGGGTAATTGAAATAACCCCATCTAATCAGCAGGAAGAAAAAAATTTTTTAAGTGAACAGCACCTAAGGGGCCTATAGGCTTAGCACACCACATATGTATTATGAGAATCCCAGAAAGAAAAGGGGCAGAGAAAATATTTGAAGAAATCATGGTTGAAAACTCCCCAGAGTTGACGAAGACATGAATCTATCTACACATCCAAGAAGCTCCACAAAATCCAAGCAGGAAAAACCTAGAAGTCCACGGCTGATAACGTGCTTAGCAGCGAAAGGCCAAGCTTGTCGTCTGAGACCTAGAGCAACACGAGAACACCGGCTTCCACGGCTGCTGTTCCACACGTGCCGGCGTCCCGGCCAAAGCTGTGTGCCAGAAAAAGAAAATAATCCAGATGGGAAAGTAGGCACAACCGCCTTCATTTGCCGATGACTGTACAGATAGAAATCCCATAGAACGCACACACGCACACACTACTAGAGCTAAGAAGCGAATTCCGCAAGGTTGTGGTACACAAAACCAAGACATAAACATCACTCCTGCTGCTGTACACCAGCTGTGACCAACGCAAAAGGAAATTGAGAAACCAACTCCACTTACCAACACATCCAAAAGGACAGAACACCCCAGAGGGAGTTTAACTGCAGAGATTAAAGATTTATAGATTCAGAACTACAGACAATTGCCAAAAGAAATTAAAAAGACCTAAATAAATGGAAAGACATCCCTATGTTCACGGGTAAGAAGATTTGGCATTGTTAAAATAGCAACGTGCCCCAAGCTGTCCACAAGTTCAGGCTCAGTACAGCCCCCGTCACAACGTCAATGGAAATGCCAGTCTTCAAATTAAGGGCCCTAACAAGTTGGAACAGTGTTGGAGAAAAAGGAAGTTGGAGGATTCACACTTCCTGATATCAAAACTCCCTACGAGGCTAGTTGTCAAATCAGTGTGGTTTTGGCGTAAGGACAAGTGTACCGATGGAATGGAACGAGAGTCCAGAGATTACCCCAGACGTCTGTGGGCCAACGATTTTCAACAAGGGAGCCAAGACCGTTCACTGGGGAAAAAGTTTCTTCAACAAATGAATAACCACATGCAACACAATGAAGCTGGAACCTTACCTCATTTCATATTAAAAACTTAATTCAAAACGGATCGATGACCCAAACATAAGAGCTAAAACTATAAAAGTACTAGAGGAAAATATAGTGGTAAATATTCACGACTCCAGATTTAGCATTGGGTTAAGTTTGACACCAGACGTACAAGCAACAGGAACAATAAAGTATATCAGTTGAGCTTCATAAAAGTTAAAAATGTGCATCATATCAAGAATGTGAAAAGACAACCTATAAAGTGGGAAAAACATTTGAAAATCCTATAGCTAATAAGGGCCTAATATTCAGAATATATTTAAACTCAACAAAAACCACCCGTTTTAAAAATGAGCAAGTGTAACTCTTGACACAGGCTCAACATGGATGAACCTTGAAGACATACTAAGTGAATAAACCAGACTCAAAAGGACAGATGTTGTATGATTCCACTTACATGAGGTCCCTGGAATAATCAAATTCATGGAGAGCAAGGAAAACAGCTTACCGAGGGCTAAGGGAGGGAGAAATGGGGCATTTTTGTTTAACGGGCAGTTTCAGGCTGGGGTAGCGAAAAACGCTGGAGATGGAGGCACAAACGCAAATGTACTTAAGGCAACTGGATAGTGCACAAAAATGGTAAATTTGTTGTGTACGTTTTATCACAATAAAAAAAAATGGTGCACAGGACTTGAATAGATGTTTCTCCAAATAACCAACAGGCACATGCGAAGACGCTCAGCATCACGGTCATCAAGGAGGCGAACCAGGCCGCATCACACCCAGTAGGACCGCGCTCATGGTACGGCACACCCGGGAAATAGGGAGGACGCGCAGAAACGGGTACCTTTGCGCATGGCCGGCGTGAGTGTAAACGGTGCAGCCGCTCTAGGAGGCGGCCTAGCAGGTCCTCAGCAGGTTGACCGTGGAGCCACCCTGAGGCCCAGCAGTTCCACGCATGGCATACGCCCAAGGGACATGCAGACGTGTCCACAGGGGCCTTACAGGGATGTCGACAGCAACCAAAAGGAAACGACCACTGTCTACCGACCGGTGGATAGATGCGCACATGTGGCCCATCCGCACAGTGGGGTCATTTTCAGCTACAGAAGGGAATGGCCACTGACAAGGGCTACAACCTGGGTGAACCTTCAAACACCACACTAAGCAGCCAGTGCTGTGTGATTCGCCCGAGGTGACAAACGCATCGAGACAGAAGCAGGTCAGCGGTTACCAGGGAGGGGATGTGGGGAAACGAGGACCGATTCCTCAGCAGGCAGGGGCACTGCGGGGCACTAGAGCTCGATGCTAGCTGCCCGACGTTGACTACTAAACGCCACCGACGTGTAACAGGATGGTCAGTCGTAGGCGATGTGAGTCTCACAATAAAAACAAAGAAAAGGCCCAGGTAGCACTAGCCGGTCCTGCCAAACATGGAAGAAAACACCCCTGTCCAGAGTTTTGCAGGGGGAGCATTTGCGGTCTTGGTCCCTGGCATTTGTTCTCGGTTCGGCTAAAATAAACGTATGAAAATTCTGAAGAGGATAAAAGGACTGAGCAGAGCGTCACCTGGGCAGCCGGCAGGCGCGGAACAGCGTTTCGGGCTGAACCCCGTGTCGCAGTGCTCGCCCAGATGACGCACCCGAGAGGTGGGAGCTCGTGTGCTCCCACACGTCTGCCTGGGTGTGGGGGTCGGCGCCATATGTCACCCCGAGTCTGCAAATGCTGCAAGAGCCCTTCCGTCACCATGGGGCACGACTCGGGTGCACTGTCGACACAGCTGCACGGATGGAACCTCAGGCATCGTGCTGAGCGTGAGAAGCCAGATCTGACAGCTGCGGACGCTATGCTGGGGGTTGAGGCACCCCCCAAATGTGGTGCCCACGAGTGCGACTTGCTTGGGAGTGGGGCGTTTGCAGACGTGATCAGTTAAGACAGGTCGCTGAGTGGGGCTTATCCGAGGGCAGGGGTCCTTGTAAGAGGAGAAAAAACACGCAGGGGAGACGGTTGTGTGACCCACCGCCAGCCCCTAGAAGGGAGCCTGGGGTGGACAGAGGGTCCAGCCCCGCTGACGCCGATTCAGACTCCAGTGCCCAGGAGCGACGTACCTCTGAGTCGTTTCAGTGGCGGTTTGTGGTGCCTCGTTCCAAAGGCGCTAGGAGACTGATGCACCACGAGTTGGTTTACACGGCCTGCAAGCCAGAGGACATCGCTGGCTGCCAGCAGCCGGGGCGGGGTGGGGGCAGTGACACAAAGGGAGTGAGAACGAGGGGGCCGCGGCTACGCAGCTCTGCACACGGCAAAACTCATAAAACCAGGTACAGCCCGGGAAGGAAGTATAATGAACTTTAAAGGCAGTAAAGGCTGCAAGTGCCCCGGGCACAGTTACTACTGGTTGGTGAGTGGGACTGGGCCTCGGGAGTGGGGATGGTGGCAGAGCTGGTCTCGGCCCAGAGGGTAGGGCTGGGGGGTTCCAGGACCGGGACAGTTCTGGGGGAGGAACCACGAAGACCCGGCCCCCCATACCAGCCCATCACCACCACCCCTTCTCTCCCGGGGACCGCAGGCTCAAACGCAAAGGGCAGTGCTCGCCTATCAGACAGATGCAGCCTGCAAACATCAGGCCGAGAGCAGCCAGAAGCGGGAGACCAGGTATCGTGACTCCACTCAGGAAATGCCCTGAACAGGCCGACTGAGGGGAGGCTGGTGTTTGCCAGATGGGAGGGGGCTGGGGGTGGGGGACGGTGACTGCCGACAGGCCTCGTCCCTGTTTTGGAGCAACGGAACATTCTGGAATGTGAGAGGCGATGGCTGCACAACATTGTGAATGTACTTGATTGACATTATGCGTCATACTCTTTAAAATGATCGCAACAGTCAGTCTGATGGTGTTTTACCACAAAGTTGCACCTGGAAGAAGGTGGAGGTAAAGATGATTGACACGGCGAGGTGACACCCCCAGACCCGGCCCAGCTGGCCAGGGACGCCGAGTGGCTTCAGGCTGGAGCGTGCTACTCTGACCTTGTAGAGCGGGGGCCCACCCTTGCCTCGTCACGGGTCCCTGGAGACTGAGGGACGGCAGACGCGCCCCGCACCGGGTATGCTCTGCGTCCCCCAGCCCCTCTGGTCAGGCAGGTGACACCTTGCAGATGGTCCCGGAGCCCCGCAAGTCGTCGTCCCAGCTGCCTAGAGTTTGGCCTGGTCACAGCGGAAAGCTCCTTGCAGCAGTCACTGTCCTTCTCCAGAAGAACCTCGTCCTGTGGACCAAGGACAGGATCATATTCGAATGCCAGAGCTGCTGCATTTTCCTTGGCGTTCCGCCCCCGCCGCGCCCCATTAACAAACAGACAGACTGTGACACTGGCCCCGGTGACCCCCGGAGCAGACAAGGCAGGCTGCCTGGGGTCCCACTGGGTCCTAAAGCTCGGCCTTGGGTGCAGTGCAGCGCGCTCTGGGGTCTGTGCCTCCAGGTGCGTGAGCGTCCCCCACTCCACCCTAGAGGCTGTTTTCAGAACACTCTGAACAGTGACCTCTGGGACATAGGTACTGACCTTCAAGAGACGGCGGAATGTTGACCACGAAGCGGCCTAGTGTGCCTGGCTTGTCGGTGGAGCAACGGGACATTCGTTTCCTCGCAGTGAAAAGTGACTCGGTTTGGGGGCCGATTTTGAGAACGGAAGCCTTGTACTTTCTCGCATTCAGATAAATGAGTTAATCTGTTTTTGCTACAATCAGTGGCCTTGACCATCACGGGCTCTGAGTGGGAGTGGGCTCCCGCCTGCTGGAACACCGCGTCGTACAGTCAGGTCCAGGGGACACCGAGAGGGCAGGCCACCATCATTCCAAAATCCGTCAGCTGGACACATCAGACATCCAGCCCCACCCCCTTGTAGGTGTCGACACAGGTAGGAAACACTGATTTTCTTGAGTCGTGTGTGTGCTTTGAAGGTCCTCGGGCTCTGGACTGCCATTACCTCCCCCTGCCCATGACAGGCTGGGAGATCACACACCCCAGCATCGCAAAGACCTTACGCAGGCCACAGAACCTCGGCTGGTGGCCAGAGAGGACAGTCAGACTGCGGCGTGCGCCCGTGCTGGGCTCGGTCGGAGCACGTGTATGGGTGAACACGCGCGGCCCCTACGGGTGCTGCTGTTTCCCTTCGAGAGAGAGCCATAAGGACCCCCATGTCACCAGGCGCCAGCGCTGCCAGGGCTACTTTTGCTTTTGTTAAAATCCACCGTACGTTTGCTTACACATTGGTGGCTGTTGCATAAAGCAAAGAGTTTTAAAATCAATGTCAAAGCCACACAATTGCTAACCCGAAATCCACGTTACCGGAGTGTGGCTAGGACATCACGAGGAAATCGAATCATAGGTGAGTATCTTATACACACACCGAAAACTCCGTAACTATTACTAAGTCGAATTTGGCAATAACTAAAACCCGAATGATCGGAGGACAACACACCGCGACCAAAACGGGGTCTATCTCGAGACTGCGAAGTCGGCTGATGGTTCAGCAGTCAGTGCGATTCGCCACATCAGCAGGGCAAAAGACAAACACGACCGTCTTGACAGACACAGAACCATTCCCAGCAGCACGGACCGGGCGCCCCCTCGAGTCCTGTGCCTCATTTGCCCACTCGGGGAGATAGCGGGCAGTTTGGGTTCAGAACAGTTAAATGCTTAAACAAAAAAACTGTGTTTGTCAGAGGAACGTAACAGGATCCGTGACACCCACAGTGCACCATTTGCGCTGTCTGGGATACAACACAAAAGTACTAGAAGCACGAGGCAAGTAAACGTGACGCATACCCAGGATGGAGGAACATCACTCAGCGCCAGGTGCCAGGATCACCAAAGGCCTTCACGCACACGGTGAACGCGCACGAGGACGAAAAGAACGTCGCATGACGAGGGAGGGGGAAGCTGGCTAGGACCTGGAAAGCAGCCCAGACCTGACAGACGCTGACGCGCACTGCGGTCCGGGCTTGGAAGCGGAGCAGGCGGGGCTGGGTCTTCAGCGGCCGGCAAAAGCGACCCTGCTAAAAATGGGAAAAAAGACTTTAAAAACACGAACGGCCTCAATGACCAGCGAGTGGGCAGCAGAAAAGGTATTACGTATGTGCCCTTGAATCCCAAAAAGAGAAAACAGCAGAAGGATTAGTTGAGGAAATAATGGCTGGAATTTTTCATAAATTCGAGCCCAGCAAGCCCCGTGCATGATAAATACAAAGGAAACCACAGGTAGACACACCACGGATTTCCAAATTGTAACTTTGTAAAACAGTTGTTTGAAACGACACAAGGACAAAAGTAAGACTTAAAGCTTCTTTCCCCACAAGTCGAACAGCTTAATGTCATTTAAAAATAAGCAAATTGAATGACAGTGCATTTAGGGTATCATCTGAGACATGCTACCACGTGAGGGTTGGGGAGAAAATATTTATGAGATCCTGACATGGTGTGTCTCTCAGCACTTGAGGATCAATCACTTCTGCATTTGTGAAATTCCAATCAAAGCTTGCTTGTTTTCAGCCATTATTCCAGCTATTACTTTTAAAGTTCACCTGGAAGAAACGCGTAAGGGTGGCAGAACCAGGGTCTCCCTCTCCACGAAGCAGCACCCCACGTCGGTGGGCAAACGATGCAGCGGCCGACAGCTGGCACTGTGGCAGGCGGCTGCGTACTCTTGCCCAGAGCAGAACACTTACGAGTGCCGGAGTGCTACGCAGGACGCGACAGACACCAGGGCAGCGGCACGGCCCAGACGAGGGGCACCAGAATCAGGGTCGCTCTGTGTCTGAGCATGGCCTGCCTGCGGTGTGCGGGGAAACGGGACCCTTACCTCATCACAGTCTTTGAAATCACTTTCCATTCGAGCGAACTGTGGAGACAGAACCCATAAAATAGCACCCAATGAAAAATGCAGTTTTAATGAACCAATACTGGAAACCAAGGAAAAAGATTAGACCACGTAACGATTCAAGGTATGCAAACAGATAAGTAAAAATCCTCAAACTAAAACGAACAAAGTGGAAAAAATAACAACGGGTGATTATATAGAGAGTTCTCACAAACAAAATAGACAAAGTCTACCAACAGAAAAATAGGCGAAGACGTGAATAAGCAATTTGTAAATCAATTACCCGCGGCCAGCAGAGGAATTCCAGAACATTCAACCCGACTTGGAGCCAGTCCTTTCTGTGCATCAGCGTTAAAAAGATTGTGCTCAGAGCTTCGTCCTGGTGAAAATGGGTGTGGAAGCTGAGAATCACGGCCACAGAAGTGGCACGCATTTGTCGGATCTTACACATGCGCACCTATGGCTTGGCAATTGCAGATGATCCCAAAGAAACAGGACAAGTGTGCAAACACATATGCATGGGGATTTCCATTTCCAAATTTTATGTAACAAAAAATACAAATACACATCTTTGGACAATTAAAGTATATCCTGCTATGTTCATGAGTTTTTTAAAGTAAAGAGCGGTCCCCCTAATGCAACCGAAAACTTTAAACTCCATCCCAGAAGGCGGGCGGCTTTCCAAGAGTGGCCGTCTGGACGTGGCACGCGGGCAGTGTTTCAGCTTCACCTT
Source organism: Pteropus medius (assembly GCF_902729225.1). Classification (NCBI taxonomy): domain Eukaryota; kingdom Metazoa; phylum Chordata; class Mammalia; order Chiroptera; family Pteropodidae; genus Pteropus; species Pteropus medius. The sequence continues at coordinate 343,106 of NW_024355990.1, read as the reverse complement.
CTTTCTAGATGCCTTTATTTTACAACAGACGTTTTGGTTTTGGGTGGTATTCTCTGATCCATCCTGAGCAGACTTTCAGCACAAGTTCCGAAGTGTTGTAGCCGACCCAGCGCCGCTTCCAGAGCCCAGTGAAGTCAGCTCTGGCCTCTTCCCCTCGGTTTGGCTGCAGAGAGAAGCGCTGCAGAGCCGCGAGCCGTGGATCGGCACCACCCTACGCGACAGCCTGAGACCCAGGCAGTGCCCCAAGCAAGGCGCTGCCACTGACGGGACCCACAGAACAGGCGGGAGGCTGCAGGGCGCCGAGGCAACTGCCTCACTGAACAGGGACTTTAGAAGCCTGTGGGGTGGAGAGACGGGGCCGAGAGGTGTGCAGAACCCTCCTGGCCAGGGCCTGAAGGACCGACAGAAGGCTGTGCCACAAGAAAGAACATTTGCAGTGACACTTGGTGGACAAAGCACTACCGCTGTCAAAGCTAGCCACCCGGGGCGGGGGTGGGGCTGGGGGGGTGGTAGTTCTGGAAGTCACATGTCTGCACCCAAGTTCAGGGAGCCCCAGCTCAGAGCTACCCCTTCTCGACACAGGCTTGAAATCCACGGTCACAGCTTGAAAGACAGCCTGCTACTCTAAATGAACCCACAGCTCTGCCCGACAGCCCCCACACCATGGACACTGCCATTCCCCGGCCACCTCTCCAGGGTGGAAAATCGAGGCCACACACGTAGGGCTGCCTCAGGCTCCCAGGCCCTTGACCTGCCTTCCATGAGCCTCCTGCAGACGAGACATAGACGCCCCCAGAGGACAAACGAGCCTCACACTGGCAGGGTGGCTCCCCAGCTCACTCCAGCACCCCTTGGCCGGGGCTCCCTCACACATCACACGGCATGTCCGTTGTCATTCGCGCGCTCTGTGTGGGCTCTGATGGGGTAGGGTGTGCCTGCCACATGAGTCTGCCCTGCTCCCTCACCAGTCCTAAAGCTGTCTCCAGGCACTGCGAGGACACTCACACTACAGGGTCTGAGGGGACATGAACTAGCACTGCTGCCAATGGGAAGGGTGCCTCACACTCTCCCTGGATGGAGGGCTGAAGTGTGAGCAGAGTCACTGTGAGAGCCGCACCACACAAAACAGTCCAGGCTCGCCTGTCAGAGTCGGTATAGCCAACGAACATCACCCACACGGGGCCCTCAAACCCAGGGGCTTGCTTTCGTAACATACAATTCTTCTTCCTTGGTGGGTACAGAGTACAACAAAATTAGTCACTTTTATTTAAAAGAAACATTAAAAATAAGTGTGCAAAATTAAATTTCATGATTAAATACACATAAAAGTAACATGCATACTTTACATTGAAACCCACAGTTAGCTGATTACATGACAGGAAAAGAACTCGCAAAACGGAGGACTTGCTGCTGCAGATTTTAAACGTTTGCAACCTGAAATCAAAACCATAAAATTAGGTTTCTTCAAAGGGAATTTAAGAAAATACATGCCTCAAGTAGTACAACATAGAGCCTGGAACCTATCTCAGTCACCAAATGTTAAAAACGTCATGTGCCTCTCGTTCTGAAACGTTAGTGTGCAGCTGTTCTCACGCTGGGAGGACGGCAAGGGACGTGCGCACGCGCTGCAGCTCCGATCCACGCCGACAGACGCCTCGCTGAGACGACAGGCGTTTCCCGCACGCCCTCCAATCTAAGTGGTGCTGTCTCCTGCGACTGAGTTTAACGTCTGTGCCCTACTGTCCCCACACACGACAGGGAACGTTTTCCACCTGGGGCTGCGCCAGCAGAGCCAGCAGACCCCGGGCGGTACACGGAGCGCCCTGCTCACAGTGGGACTGGGGTTCGCCCCAGTTCCCATAGCTCAAAGATGGGGACGTCGGCAGGTGTGCACACTCCCCGAGCACAGGCTCACGACAGGCACCAAGACGGCTGTGGCATGGCAATCGGGGAGACGCCCCCTGTGCTGCCTAGCCCGGTCGCGTCTCCCTCGTGTTCAGATGGGAGAAAGTTCCTTTCTCCTTTCTAAGGCAAGCCGCTGGCATCACTACCTACCTAGATCTGCTTCTAAGAGCTAATGTGGAGACGTTGGTTCACTTCCCCATCAAACTCGATAAAAACGGTGGAATCTGTTGCCAGAAACAGACTCCAACCTGTCCGTCTTTTTCTCAACATGGCCCCCAGCTCTGCATGGAGCGCCGGCTGCAAGTGCCAGGGAGCAATGACCGTCAGCGCTGGCGCCACGCGTGCCCATAGGGCCCCGACAGCGGTTCTGTAATACTGGAAATGTGAAGGCCTGCTCAGGAAAGCAGGCAGCGCAGGTGGCTTCAAGCCCAAGGTCCCACATAGTCCCTCCACCCGTCACCCACGAGGCCCGAGGGTGCCAGCACCAGCCCCAGGAGTTTGAGGGGCACACTCAGCACTTCGGGGGTGCTCGGCCAGGGGTGCTGACGGCACCGCGGGGGAAGTCACAGCTTGTCGTCGGTCATTTCCAGGAACTGCGCGTACACGTCCCGGATGCACTCTCCTTTGGGGTTGAACAGGAACTTGTAGTAGCTTCCGTCTGCGCAGATGGCTGTGATGGAAGGGAACCGTTTTACTCACGTTCCCTCTCACACGTTAAAAGCAAGTGGCCCTCACCGCGCTGACTGCGAGTGGCCTCGCGGAGCACAGAGCCGCTGACGTGGGCAAACCTGCGGGTGCCAGCGGCTCCCTCCTTACCGAGTATGCTGTCCTGGGGGTGCACGCGGTCGTCACTTCAAGGACCCATGACCTGCCCCAGGACTCCCTGGGGAGCCCAGCAGAGGGCAGGGAGCCGGGACCACCCCACACGTCTGTGCACACTGAGCGGGACGCACTGCACCCCCAGGACAGAGTGCGGTGCCCACAGCACCTGGGCTGGCAGTCGGGTGTCATTCCTGCCCAGAAGGACCACTTACCGAGGACAGCATTTGGCTCTGTCCCAAAGGCACAGATGCACGGAGAGCCAGAGGGGACCTGAAACTTGGAGAAACTCCACTTGGAACTGAAGTACTTTGGAAGGAAACTGGCAGACGCCAAACTATGAGGACAAGAAAGAAAAGAAAGGCGTCACGTCCGCGGGGCGGAGTTAAAGACACAGCAGCTTCGTACGGTCCTGGCGTCAGTGGTTTTGCTTTTAACTCATTTTGCACGTGAAAAAACCAAATCCTTACAAGTGGCTTTACAATAAGCCCTGAAACAACCCGAACCAGAAGGGGCATGGGCTTCTACCGCCACTGAATGTCCTGAACGCAGCGCAGAGATGGCACCGGAGCTCAGGGGCAAGCTTGGCCGTTGGGCTGGTGCCTGGATCATGGCGGACGCCTCTTCCCAACAGGGAAGCGACGCTGTCGCTGTTTAGCACCGTGTGGTCTGCAGTGACTTCGAAGACACGAACGAAGGGCCGGGACAGTGCTGACCCTGCACACTGAGCCGGCGCAGTCCCTTCACTCCGGGGCCTACCTAGACTGCTTGTTCCTCTTCGGATCTTCGGCAGCAAAAATGTGCACCGTGCCGTGGTCACTGGACACGCAGATGAGGGACGCGTCCTGATTGAAGTTAATGCTGCAGAGAAAGCAGGCAGCCTCAGGTTTCGTGGGAGAGGCAGGAGCCCAGTCCACCTCGGCACGAAGCCCACCGACCCAACGCCTCCCACCTTGGCTCCCTGCACCCAGGACAGCGGTGCTCAGACGCGCCCCAGCTCAGACGACCCAGCATGCCGCAGTGCTCCCGTGGGCACACTGACTAAGCTGGACGCCAGTGACGAGAGGGCTTCCTGCACGTGGTCTCTGCAGCCCCTGCCCCGACATGCCACTCAGGTGAGAAAAGCCCAGCCTGGACGTTCCCTCCGAATCACAGGGGCCCATTTCACTGCACCAGCCCAAAGGAACAGCCTCCTCCTGGGTGAAACGATGCGTGTCCTTACCAGTAAATGTTAGCTGCTTGAGACCCTCTTCGCAGTTCCTGGATTAAATGCCCTGATGAAGTATCAAATATTCTTATAAGGGTCCCCTTTGAAAAACAGGGAAGTGTTTCATTATCAATAGTCAGTTTAAATGACTTACACTCACAAACCCGCTAGCCCACATAACCCTTCCCCCAAACACCCACGTCATCTAAAACCCAACTTCCCCTCCGTTGTTTCCAAGAAGGGCTAGTGGCTCTTCAGTCGGACAGCACCAGGCAGGGGCCGGACGGAGTGAGGGAAGCCTGGTGCCTGGGCCCGTGGGCAGGCCTTTGACTAACCCCACGCTTCTGCTCCCTGGTGCGCACCTAAGGGAACACCAAGGCCAGGCTGACCTGTCCTGTAAGTGCCATCGGTTCCCTGTCTAGCAAAATGGCACCTTCATAATACTTCCCAGAGACCAGACCACTAAATTCGCTGCCTGGAGCCTGGACTCTCGGGGGCCCACACGCTGAGGCACAGGAGCACTGGGCCTCCCCGCGGACAGGGAAACGCACTCACTTTTTCAGACGCGGTGGCAATTCTTGTCCCCTGCAGGCTGAGGGCGATGCAGCTTAGGACGCCCTCGTGGGCAGGGATGTCCACGGGCGGCTTCTCGGTGCTGGCCAGGTCCACGAGCTGCACGTGGCCCGTGTGTGTACCCGGGAAGGCCAGGAGGGAGTTGTTACTGTTGGGGCACAGGACACAGAGGCCTAAAGAGAGACAGAGAGCACTTGTCAGGGGTCCCCGGGCATCTTCGACGCCTCTGCTTTCCCATAGGCAGAGCCCTGTCCAAATCTGCTTTTTGCTCCCTGGTTCCCAAAGAAAATCTAATAGGGATTATTTGTGGTTTCCATTTACATCAGAATCATAAAATCTTTCCACTGTAGAGGGTACGAGAGGGCCAAGCACGGCTACCTTCCATGAGACCGTCTCATAACTGGAAACATCTGAACCTACTGAATGAACTTATTGAATGCCTCCCTTCACGGTGCCTGCCACTGAGAACTTTAAGCTGTAAAGTCTGAAATCAATCCATTAGCGATAGCATAAGAAAACAAAGCACTACAAATTTAACGACAGATGTATGGGACACGGACACGTGGCAAAGGAAAACTGGAGGCTGGATGGACAGAGCTACATCAGGTCACAGACTGGAACTGACACTCACAGCCGATACTGTCACAATTACAGTCTCTGCAGGCATTTCTGAAGGAACAGGCAAGCAGACACTCAAAGTTGTAAGAAAAAGCAAAGGTCCTAGAATGGCCAAAACAGTTTTTTATAAAATAAGAACAGGATTGGAGAATTTAGAGTACCTGTCTTCAAGAATTATTTTAAAGCTCCAGAAATCAAGGCAGCATGGTATTAGCCTAAGGGCAGGAACACGGATCACTGGAACAGAATGAAGGATCCAGAAAAGCCTTACACTTATTTGATTAAAAAAAAAAAGGGGGGGAGGGGGGCTGCCAAGGTAATTCAATGCAGAAAAATAGTCTTTTTAACAAATGGTACTAGAAACTGGATATCCATACAGAAAAAAAAGAACCTGGGTCTTTGCCTTATGCCATATACAAAAATTAACTCGAAATGGATCAAAGACTTGTGATCTAAAGTTACTAAACGTCTACAAGAAAACATAAAAGAAAATCTTTGTTCTGCAAAAAGCCACAGACCAACTGAAAATACCTGCAGAAGTATGCCAGACCAAGGGCTCTATCTAGAATACAGGAAGAGTTCTTACGGCTCAGTAATGAGATACACGATTCTAAAATGGGCAAAAGACTTGAAGACCTTCACAACAGACCTACAAATGGCAACAAGCACACCAAACAATGCTCCAGGTCATTCATCCTCGAAGAGATACTATCATCACAGCCACATGTCTGAAGTTAAAAAGACTAACAATACCAAGTGCTGGCAACGACACGTTGCAACTGGGATGCTTGTAAGTCACCGATGGGAATGCAAAATGACACAGCCGCTTTGGCAAATGTTTTCATGTTTTACAGTGTTAAACACTTGTTCACAATACACCCCAGCAATTACACGCTCCAGTACTCACTCGAAAGAAACAGAAACCTATCCACACACAGAGTGGAAGCTGAGCCCTCGCGGCAGCTGCTAGTCACAGCCGCCAGAAGCCCGGGACGGCGAGGCACTGTGGTACAGCCACACCACGTACTAGTGCCCGGCAGTAGCAAGGAGCAAAGAACGCCACGCACGCAACACGGAGGAATCTAAACACGGAGCCAAGGGAAGGACATCGAGCACGTCTGAAAAAGCAAAGTCTGATGGGCAGGTCAGGGAGGGAACCGCCGGAGAAATTTTTTTAGGTGATGGGCTGTGCTGTGCTGACTGTGGTGGTAATTACAACAGTTTACAATTACCAAGACTTATCAAATGATAAACTCAAAATCCATGAGTTTTATGTAAATTATACCTCAATAAAGCTAGGAGGAAAAAACCAAAAATCTTAAACAGCAATCAAGCTGATAAAATGAGTAATGACGTCTGCCACCAATATCGCCCTCCAGAAGAAAGAGGGAAGGAAATGTCTCAGAACTTGGTAGAGGCGGGCCCTGGGGGCCACCGCGAGAAAACCCCTGAAAGTGGCCCCCGCCCCGTGACTGACAGGAGGCGAGGTCTCAGGACCACTGCCTCCATCACCCAGGAGGCAGGGCACAGAAGGAAAAGCCAAAAGCCGGTGTCTCCCAGCCCAAGGCCCGTGCCTCAGGACCCAGCTCGCCACGGCACCGGCGCTCAGAGGCCCCGCCTGGAGGATGGCAGTCACCTGGGTCAGCGTCCCCGCCTGGGCCCGCTTGGGGCTTCTTACCTTTAGGGTTATAGCAGGTTTCAAAGACGTGCAATTGATGGGGGTTGTGTGTAAATGTAAACACCTTAATCATAGAGTCCAAAACCACCACAATTCTGGGGGGAAAAAAACACAATCAGAATTCCTCTTCCCAAAAGTGAAATCAAACACTTTGTGATTTTTGTTAGCACTTTGAAGCTCAGAAACACTCCAAACACCACACACAAAGGCTCGTTTCTTGAATGAGGGGCCCCTGCAGGAGAGGTCTTAGAACAGGATGCCTGTGAGCCACCTGGGCACTGACGTCGCGTACAGGCTGGCAGATCTCTCCGAGGTTTAAAGAGGCATCACCACCAAACAGTCCGTCTGGAGAAAGAACCAAGTAGAACAGCGGGGGCAGAAAGTAGGTTTCTGGGTGCTTTTTAATATGTCATGAAAATTTAGAAGTGCCAGGAAGTGGCTCAAGCATTTGCATTGAGTCCCTAAATAGTGACATCACTGGAAGTGACAAACCTAAGAACACAGGGATGACATTCACCCTGTTCGGTGTCTTTGTCCTCCCACAGCTGAGTGCAACAGGTAAATCATGTCAAATCAAATCCAAATGAACGAAACGTTGCTGTCTTACTCACCTACTCAGAAAACCCTCCATGTTCCCCTAAACGCCAGGAAGGCAATGGCTGGGCTTTCGGCAGGTGAGGGTCAGTGACCCTCGCTGAGGAGTTTCCACACCCTCCTTTACCGTCACTCTACAAACTTTCACTGAGGCCGCTTTTAAGAAAGCACGGACTAAGAGTGAGGCAACTCAAAGTTCCCAACGCGGGTCCTAGACCTGCACCTATCGGCCGGGGACGCTGAAGGCCGAGCCATCGAGGGCCCAGCCCACGCCCGCCACCTGCTCGCCCTGTGAAGCCGGTGGGATTCACAGCCTTCCCTGCAGCAGTGTGAGCAATCTGTACGGTCTCCGGCCCATAAACTATGGTCTCTGCATTTTTTTTAGGGGAGGCGACCCGTGGTTGACCTCACAGATTGCAAGGACCTTGTCAGCTTACAATCCCTTACTTTTTATTTTTTACTCCTACAGCACCTGGTCTTCCTGGGTGGCCTCCCATCCAAGTACTAACCAGGCCCAACCCTGCTGAGCTTCCGAAATCAGACGGGATTGGGCGCATTCAGGGTGGCATGGCCACAGACTGTTTTCTGCATTTAATTCATCATTTTCCTGAACGCCTACTTCCTGCAGTAGGGAAGCATTTCCGCCAACGTCAGAGAAAGTGACGCTCCACTGCGAAATCAGGCATCACACCTACCGGTCTCGCCGCAGTTTCACGGCCTTGACCTCCGTAGAAAACTCGATTTCAATGACGGTCTTCTTCTTCAGGTCGTCCCAGATCATCACTGCAACGGCAGAAAGAACGCATGAACGTGACAACGACCAGGCTGCTCTGCAGGGTCCTGAGGCCATGGTCGCCTCACCAGGCAGAGGTGGTGCTCCCCATGCCACACCTGGGTCTCAGAGCCACCCCAAAGCGGCTCCCAGGGCTTCACCCTCCACCCGCCCCACCCTCCCAGGTCAGCACCCCAGGCAGCTCACCTGTCTCTGACACACGCGCCCATGCACACGCATCCACACACGCTTCGGTCTCCTGTCTGCCAACTCTAGCCTAGTGTCCAGGGACACTTCTCCCCACCGCACTTCTAGTGCTCCGACTTGGCGGGGCCCAAAACCCTAACCACAGTCACGAAGAGTTAAGTGCTAGAGAAAAACCTGGATCCAGAAAAGCAAGGTCTCAGCTCTACTGCGACGTCAGATGCACAAAAACCAGGCTGTGCATCTCCTAACCCCACCTGCCTGCTCTTGTCTTGTTCAAGTTCAGAAGTGTTTTAGGAGTGATTAGTGGTTTGCATTCCAAGTAGCAGTCCCCAACCTTTGTGGCACCAGGGACTGGTGCTAACTCAGAGCCTGATGGTCTGAGGCGGTGATGCCAGCGCTGGGGAGCAGCTGCAGATATAGCTGAAGCTTCGCTTGCCAGCCTGTCGCTCACTTCCTGCTGTGCGGCCTGGTCCCTAACAGGCCATGGACCGCACCGGTGAGAATGCTGACCGGCAGTGCTGGGGGAGGCAGGGAGCATGCTGGCCATTTCTGTCGCCTCCATTTGAACAGCCATCTACAAAGGGTGTGAGGTCAGGGGAAGCACATGTTTTTCCTTCAGCAGGTAGGTCATTGGCAAGGTGACCAGGGCTAGAAAGGAACAGGTACGTCCCCTGCAGGCCCTTCTACCACGACGAACACAAATCCTGGAGGCCACATTCAATTTACATTTTGCCAGCACGACTCTCAAATCAAGAGATAATTTACCACTAGCCTAAAAGAACTACCAAACTGTTACTAAATAACATGCAACTTTTTGACTATTGAAGGTTAACTAAAAGGCAACAACATTTAAAACGAAAAGGGGACTTCGTTTTTGCCACTCCTTTGAAACGCCCTCTTCACGGAGCCCGTCTGTGAGGTCAGCGCCCAAGGGCAGGGGCGCCGCCCTCAGCGAGCAGGATGGCTCCCCAGTCAAGGCAGCTCGGCCCAGGCCCGCTGGGCAAAGGGCACGTCCGTTCCAGGGCCTGTGCAGTTACCCAAAAGGCAGCCTCCTCTGGCTCTGCCAGCTGACCCCAAACTCTGTCATTCAACAACGAAAGCGAACTGGCCCCAACCAGGCCGAACCCCGCAGGTGAGCCGTGTCAAGGGGGTCACAGACCTGGGTGAACTCCACTGTCAAGAAATTTCTATCTTTTAGAAAATTGTTTTATTCTAAGTCTGTAAATTTCCAAGACACTTCCATTCCTGGCATTTCTTTACTAAGAATAGGATGCGTAAGGCAAGGAGGCCCGGGAATTACTGCTGGACGGCTCCCCTGAGGGCCTGGAACGCCCCCACCGCAGGGCCACTGGTGGGGCCAGGCCCCGACGCCCTCTGCTAATCAGTGGCCAGCACAATCTTCATGACGAAACAGGACCACCCGGCCGCAGGGTGTCTGCGCAGCCCCAAGAGGCCCGAGGAAAGCACCCACACTCTACTGCAACAGCCCGCCCCCACCTTCCAAGCACGGCTGCTCCATGTCACTTCTGGGTGACTTCCTCCAGGACTCACAGCCATGGACTCTGCTCACTGGCCCGTGCCGGCAATGACCTGGACAGCAGCGTGGGCTTTCAGACCCGCAGCCTCTGGGACAGGCGTGGGGGGGTCAGCACACAGTGCTCAGGAGGAGCCCTCGGGGTGAGCCCCCACCGGAGGGCAGCCTCATTCCCGCATCACCCTCGCACAGTCCCCCAGGCTCCTGTGGGCTCGAGCGTGCCCAGGTCTTCTCCGGCGCTGGGCCTCCCCACGCTGCCCCCGCCCCCTGGCAATCCTCCTTCTGCTGCGGCGGGGCTCAGCTTGCCCTCGTGCCTGGGCACACCCTGGGAGACCCCCACCCACTGTTCCCTTCATGGGGGACAGCCCTCACTCCATCTGCCTGTCCCCACCAAACTCTGAAGGAGCACGGCCTACCCCCTCCCACCTCCCCTGGAACCTGTCACCAGCAGCTATATCTCAGCATTGTGCCCAGGCTGCCAGTGGACGGTCAGGTCACTGGCCCACGGACTCCTCCTTGGGGCTCACCGTCTCCGCCTGTGTCCGGTGCATGCCCCTGAGGACCACCAGGCTCCGCTCACAACCTCCCCATGCCGCCTCCTACCTCTGCCCCCTCCCTGGCGTCTTGGCCCTGCCTCCCACCCCACTTCTACCCAAAACCTGCTGGCACAGCTCCCTGATCACCCCCCAACTGGGTACTCAGGGCCCTGGACCGGCCCATCAGCCACCTGGACCCTTGCCCCCCAGCCTCCTTCCCTTCCCCCACCTGAGGTCTAGTTCACAGGGCGAAGGGCACAGCGATGGTCGGTGAGCTTATCTGTTCCTCTTCACCACAGGAGCCAGACCCTTCACTGCGCTCTCCTGGCACACACACTCACTCACATGCACACACTCTGACTCACGCACACACGCCACCAACCACACCCTTGAACCTTGAGCCACGCTGGCTTCTGCTCCGTGTGGTGACCGAACCCACGGCTCGGTGAACCAGAGGCTCACACAGAACAACCTCCCCACACTGCACGTTAAAACCAGCTCAGGACTCTTCTGCCACCAGGGTGACATGGGGTCCAGAGGCCCCATCTGGCCAGCGTTCATGGGGAAGCACACGCTGTGTCAACAGGAGCCGGTGGCCCTTGTCACACATTTCTCCTCGGAACACTGGAGACCAGACTCTCCTGGATGCCGACTTCCCAGTGGCTGGTCCGCCTCTCCTCACAGCACTACGGGCCGACCACATGGCCACAGACACACGGGACTCCAGCAAGTCCAGACAGCACGACGCGGGAGGCGTGACTGCTGGGTGCACGATGCCTTTACCTTTGTTGGGCGGGTACTTCGGCTTTTTCCCACCACCGACTAAAGCCAAATAGTTGCAGCGGAATAACATTTCAACATGGCCAACTCCTCCTTCTAGAAATTCTGAAATGGCATTAAAAAGAAATTAGTATGTATACTTTACAATTTAAAAAAAAAGAAAAAAAGGTGAAAACGTTACAATCAGCATTTCATTTGTAACCAGTAATTCAGAGCACGTCAGCACCAGCAGAAACGAGCACGGTGACGAGCACGGTGATGGCTATGAAAAGTACTAGCTGTGGCTTCAGACTTCTCCCGGCACCTGCCACCCACCGACTGTTTTCATGGATAAACACTGAGCGCACAGCACCCTAAGAAGCCCATGTGGCAAAATGTACGAAATACCTCAATTCACATTTTATGGTGCAGCAAAATCTGTCAGCTCCGAGAAAGTGAGCTAAACCCTCAGTGCAATGACTGAGGTTCTCATTTATCATTTGAAACGCTTCTTCCACTGAGTCTGAAGTGCTCAGAAACATCCACGGATCCCATGAAGAGGGAAACGTCAGACTGTCTGGTGTCCCCTGTGCCAGAAGGAGCCCAGTCCACTCTGGGAGACGCCATGGGAGTCCGCTGAGGAGTGTGGGCTCGTGAAGCCAACACACTCCACGTGGTCTGTCACGGAGCAGGACTGCCCACCCGGTTCTCCTCAAGCTTGCACTCTGGTCTGGAATGACCGTGAGCTCCTAGGACAGCAAGGGCACAGCAAAGGCAAGTGAGGGACCCACCCCCTAAAAATTAGGGGCTACCCTAAGAAGGACTTTTCCCTGTGCGGCGAGCCGCACTGCATCAGGAGAAGCCCTGGCCCTGGGTGACCAACACGGCCCACGGTGAAGCTTTCTGTTGCGCCGCTCGGCACTCCACTGCCACGAGCTGCCTCGGTGATTCTGTTTCCACACGTGTGGCCATGGCCCAAACCCAGCAGCCACAGCGGCTCACTCCTGGGCAAGGCATGCGGCCCCAGACCCCCAAGAGCCCCTGTTTCCCTGCCCCACAGCGCAGGACACCAGCACCAGCAACCGCGGCCACCGCCCTGGCTCCCACAAACCAGTCGCCAACAGGAAGAGGAGCTGCCAGTTAACATCTGGCCTCAGCACACGCCCTTGACTGAGGACTGCACCAGACCAGAGCTTAATGAAACTTTGAATAACTTGCTATTAAACAAAAGCTGACCCTGCCCCCGCCGCCCCCCATTGGGAGAAAGTCTCTTCAAGAAATGCTGCTGGGAAAACGAGATGTCCACCTGCAAAGACTGAAGTTAGAAACTTACATCATGTATAAAAATTAACTCAAAATGGGCTCAAAACCCAAATGTAAGATCCAAAACTATAAAACTCCTAAAAGAAAAAAACACAGGCAAAAACCTTTGTGACACTGGACTTAGCAATTTCTTACATATGAAAAGCACAGGCAACAAAACAAACATAGACAAATGAGACATTTCTCCCAAGGTAATGGGTCCAAAACACATGTGAAAAGATGCTCAACATCACCAAATGTTAGAGAAATGTAAATCAAAACCACGATGAGACACCCATCACGCCACAGCCATCAGGTGCCACGTTCACAGTGCAGATGAGTGCTGGCAAAGGCCGAGTGCGGAGAGACTGGAACACTAGACACCGGTGGCGCGGCTGCGGCTGAAAACAGCCCGGCAGTTCTTGAACCATTAAAAACAGAACCACCACCCCCGCCAGCAATCCCGCTGTACAGCGTACGTTCCGAAGAATGGACAACAAGGTCTCAAAGAGGTACGTTTACAGCAGCGTTATTCACAACAGCCAAGAGGTAGAAGCAACCAGACTTCCACCAAGGGAGGAAAAAGAGGCCCGTCAATACAATGGAATATTATTCGGTGTTAAAAAGGAAGGACCTTTATAGCACATGGTACGACAGAGATGGACCTTGAGGAGATTAAGCTCAGCGACCAAGCCAGTGACGAAAGGACAGATACTCTAGGATCCCACTTACGCGAGGCACCTAGAGCGTTCACTGGAAGAGAAAGGAGACGGCAGTTCACAGGGGCTGGGAGGAGAGGTGGGGACTTAGTGTTTAACAGAGACAGTTTGTTTTGCAAGATAAAGAGTTCTAGAAATGTGTTAGGAACATCTATTTCCTCGATGCAGATTCAATAAGTTCTAGAATCACATCTCTTAAGAGCAACCTGGGAATTATGTCAAGAAGTAACTAACGTGTTCTTTAAACACTACCCCACCAAGACAAAAGGTTTAATGCGTGCAAACACTAACTGGGCACTGACTTCTCACTTAATGTTGGGTTTGTCCGAATCACACATCTTTCAAGTTCTAAAAGCAACATGTCACTCCCTTAGCACGATGTGATTAGGACTAACGGGAAAATGAAGACACGTCCGCAGGCTGTGGTGACCTCTGAAACCAGTCCTAGAGAATTAGATGGACATGTGAGAAAATGAAAACTGAAGTACTTCACACAAAGAAATCACCAAAAGTTTTTGTCAAAAGCCTGTTAGGTTCTGTTTCAAAAATTTTTTTAAAGTTTTTATTTACTCACTATGTGGCGTATGCAAGTATTGAATTACAATGTTGGTACACCTGAACTATTTACTGTAGCACGCCGATCCTACAATAAAAAATAAAATTATGAAAAACATTTTCCAAAGTTTTAATTTAAATGACACAGGCTGTGATTTTTTAAACAAAAACCAGCATTTTATATTTCATTTTACCATGATGCCTATTCCTGGCTGACTCTTCGATGCAATTTTAAAAAGCCTCAACCCCAAGTCACAAAGAGTTAAGACAAATGAGCACTTAGTCACCAGTGTAAACAGCTGGTCTCTGGGCTTTAACTGCGGCAGCAAAAAGAGAAAAGCAGATTTTTCAGCATCGACTGACAAGGCCGAGAAAGAGGACCTAGAAGCCTCTGCTGGGAGGACAGACGCGATCCGAGGTGAGGCTCCAGGCGCTGTGCAGTCAGGGGACACTTCCCCAGCCCTGGCCATGCGCCCCTGCCACCTCCCACAGCACCCGGGGCGTCGGACACCCACCTCATGCAGCTGGAGAGGAGGGGCCCCCCGAAAGGAAGCCCGAGGTTGCAAGTAGAGCCTCCTGTGTCCCACGACACTAGGGTGGGAATGAGAGGGCCCAAGGGGCAGGGCTCGCTCACGGGAAACACAGAGGCCGCCCCGAGGACACCCGCTGATGCCCGCACATCTGAGTCGCGGGCCAGCAGCAGTCCGCCCAGAACACCGAACCCGCAGAAACAGACCGGGCAGGACACAGGACACGCTCCGGCAGCCTCAACAGACGGAACCTCGGCACAAACTAACCCCGACAGGTCCTGCCCGCTCTTCCGACAGAACTCGAGAACTGAAGTTCTCTAACCCCGACAGGCCCTGCCCACCTTACTCATCAGTGTACCCCCAGCCCTCAGTCTCGAGAACTGAGAAATGGGAAAAACGGAGGGGGCCGTCGCAGCGCTGGTGCCGCTCCGCTGAGACAGGCTCAAAGTCCAGGTGCGCTTCACGGAAGGGCGAAACCCAAGCTCCTCGCACTCAAGGGCAAGAGCTCAGGCTCCGTCCCCGCGGCCCGTCTGTCCTGCAGCCGCACGGCCTCCCCACGTCTGTGGGCTGGTCATTTCACGGAACATCGTCACTGTAACACCGAAACACGAAGCACAAAGCAGCAACTACGTGACGGCATCGTGGATGTCCTCCCGATTCCCCATGCAGACACTGTCTCTGTCCCCACCCAAGAGACAGTGCCACCCACACTGCGCCGAGCCCACACCCCAACAGCGTGGCACGTCCCACTGTCCCGCCACGTCAGGAATTTCTACCACAGGGAGCTGCAACGTGGTACAGATACACTAGAACCATGCTAATGGGTTTCAGCGACTGTCACTTAGGTCCCGCCACTTACACTACCAAGAACAGTGCTGCAGATAATATATTTATACACACATCCGGTGCCTTTTTTCTAATTTCTTCCCTTCAGAAAAAATCTTTTAAGCATAATTGTTGAGTCCGATGGTGTGTGGGTATGTGTACAATGAACACATTTTGCCAAATTACAAAGAGGTTCTACTGATTTAAACTTGCACACCAAGGTTATGAAACAGGTCACTAACCATCTGTTTCCCCATGGCCTCGCTCAGCTGTGCACTAAGTCATACCCTCCCCCCGCCCGCTTCCCAGCAATCGGCTTGCTCCACTCCCATTCCTCTCTGGTCCCTTCACCCTTGTTGCTGGGGTGACCACATGGAGCATGCAGCACACATGACCTTCAGATGTAACAGGGACCACGGGCCATGGGGAAGGCCCCCAGTGGACTGTCGGGTCGGGCAGGCTATTGGAGCGGGTAAGCTCGGGAATTGTGCACAAACAGGTCACCTCTCATGTCCAGATACTTGCTGTGTCTCACCAAGGGCCCTGCCCACCTTACTCATCAGTGTACCCCCAGCCCTACTGCCAGAGTGACCCCTCCAACACCCAGTGAGCTCAGGAACAAGCAGCCTGCACCTGCTACTCCATTCAGTCGCATGACGTTCCCTCTAGGTCTGTGTCCCTTCCACCTCCCCACAGGTGGCTCCCAACATCATTGTGTGAGTGCTGGTCACCAGGAAGGAGAGGTGGGCACGCCCCTCCGAAGCCCTGTGCCTCCCGCCCCCACTGCAGGTGGCAGGCTTGAGCCACACGCACTGTAGTCGGCTTCCCGACGCGGACAGCTGCTTCCGAGCAGGGTGAGCTGGCTCCGCGCACCCTCTATTTCCATAACCCCTGGAAATGGTATTTTACCGAGCATACCGGTCCTGACACATCTGAATTTGTCTGAATTACAACCGCTGAGACTTCCCTCTAGTGCACGCTTAGATGGGCGTGACACACTTGAATTGAAGCCTGCACTGACCCCACACCAGACAGGCCGTGTCACGCAGCACCACATCCTCCCAAGGGCCCCAAAAGCAGAGTGGCCAACGGCTGGAGCGAACCCACTCCAGGCGTGCCCAAGACGCAGGACTCACAGCACCGCGGAGGGCAGAGGGAGGATGCTGCCCCCAGCTCCTCGTCCCTGCCAGCCGTGGGCACGCTCAGAAGGGGCACTATGCTCATAGCCTATCACACGGTCTCCTTATGCAGTGCCACGGTCACACTGGAGACAACGTGGCTGAGAGCCCAGATCTGTGGACGACCACTGCAGTGCAGGCCCACTTCCTCCCCTCTCATTTAGGAAAGCAGACCTCGAAGATAAAAAAGGAACAAGGTCAAGTCTTCTGTTTTCTATTATTGAGTTCTTAAGTTGCCAGAAATGTAACAGCAGACCAGCCTGCAAGTGCAAATAGCTGAATTTGCACCATATGAAATGCACCATCAAAAAGCACAGCACCAAATCCACTACAAGCTAAGTGCCCAAGACAGCACAGCTGAGCAGTGACGGTGAACAAAGACGGCGCGACAGTGGCAAACCTGCCTGAAATGTGGGAGTTTTAGTGCTTCTTCTCTAACTTATATTTATTAGAAATCCTGGACTTACTTTAAACATTTCATTAATTAGGAAGCAATTGTTAATATGCTGCTAGTGACTCAATTTTGAAACTAGTCTATAACTCCTGTTTCTGATCAATTTAAGTAAAATGTATCCTGAAATTTGCAAGTCAAGCTGTTTCAAAATATTTTGTAACAACTTATCTGTAAGCAGAATTGTCTTAATTCATTATGCAACTAAAACCAAGTAACAGAAGTCAGAGTCTAGGAGACTGACAGAGACTCAGGGCTCCCCTGCCACACTCCACCAGAGTGACACTGCTGCGACCACTGTCAACAGACAGGGCACAGCCGACAGCGCTCCAAGGGTGCCAGCCACGAATCCACGTGATCATCCATCTTTGCAGTAACCTCAGGAAGAAGGCCTTATCGTCCTCCTTTTACACATAAGCAAACCGAGGCCGAGAGGGTGTGGAACTTGCCCGAGGCCACACAGCAAGGAGGTAAGGGGCAGAGCCAGGATTCGGATCTAAACAACGTGGGTCCAGAGTCTGGGCCCTTCACTAGCAGGATACACTGTCTTCCTCCAATAACCGAAAATTACAGACCTCGGCTTACAAAATAAACTCCTACATGTGAAGCACCACTAGTTTACATACCAGAATTATACAGAAGATTTCATTTGACAAAGGGGTTCCACTACCGAAAAGAAAAAAAAACAACCCTGAAAATCCTTAAAATAGGGTATTAGTTATTAAAATGGGAAGAGGCCGTTTAGTGAAGCACCAGGATGTAGTAACTTCCTCTTAGAGAGGAAAATTTCTAGCATCAGTAAATATAACTTATGTACCAAATAAAACACAAAACCCCAACTGCAGAAAAGAAAAAGGATGTTTCTCATTTCCTACAATTTATCTGAGATGTGTTCATCTGTTGTCAGTGCTGGATTCTCCCAGCCAGTGAGAAGCAGGAGACAGCTAAAGGCTTAAGGAAAATACGTAGGAGAAAAAAAAAACTGAAAAAATTCTACCTGTAAATTTGACATTTTTTCCTGTCAACGGGAAAAAGACAACCATTATTTTACTTTTACTAGTAGAATTTGTAATTCCAGCTTGTATTCTATAAAAACATAATTTAAGACACTGAAACAAGTAAAAAGAAGCTAAACACCATCTACTGCTACAAACGACATTTCTAAGTGTTGGTCACTTACCAAGAGTTAAGAGTCCCATCTGCTATAATTAAACCCACCTTTTGAGCTCTCTACAATCTGACATTCAACAGAGGAGTGACAGTGGCCTGCATCAACCACACCCGTTCCTCCAGTAGAGCTAGGACGGACTGAAGACACAGGGGAAAGACACGTTTCGAAGCTGGCCACTGACTGGAGAGCCAGCCAGGCCAAAGCCTGCTGAACTACCTCTGCACCCTGGGCCTGCACAGAGCCAAGCACCAGCAGCAGCTCAACAGAAGAAAGAGCGCAGCTATGTCCACGTCCATGGGGGACCACGAACCCCACTCACGAGTCTCAAAACCTGCAACTGCAAGATAAAGCTGAGATTCCTTGAAGGCTGAAAAAGGAGAGAAACTACGAAATGTCGGTTACTCCTACCTTGTTTCTCTTTTTCTTTTAGCGGATCGGTGTTATAGACTCGGAATCCATTTTCCATCCCACAGGCAAAGCACCCTAAAGTGAGAGAGAGAGACGTTAATCACCTGCTGTGGTCTCAGCTCAGGACCCCAGGCCTAGCGTGGCAAAACAAGGTCTACACAACGCGCCTCCCCTGAGAATTCCTGCAGGTGCTCAGACCACGCCCCACCCCCCCGGGACTGTTATGAAATGGTGTGCACATCCTAGCACATCTTCGTTTTGTCGTTTAACAAGCAAAGGAGCCTCTGGAGTCACCACTCCACCCCCGCACTGCAGGGCCCTTCCGTGACACTCCCGGGTACCAGACTGCACTTGAAACACTTAATTTCAGAGACAGGGGTTCAGCATTTACCTCCGTGAGCCACTGTGTACTCCCGCTGACACCTGCCTCTAACATGCACCATGGCCTTGTGCCAAACACGCCTCTTGAGCACTGCGTGTCAGGTACCAAGTCACGGACAGGCAACAACAAACAAGGAACCCCGTGTCTCCCAGAGGACAACCCCAGCAGGTGGGGACAGACCAGGCTGAGGAGAGGAAAAGGCTGCTACAGCATGGTGTTCTAGAAGGCAGACCCGAAGACTCCCATGACCTCACTCCCACTGTTAAGTAATCCTAACTCCTTAAACCCCTGTCTTGGTCACCAGGAGAGACCCAGGTCGCCACCTACAAGTCACACGCCAAGCTGTTAATGGCCCAGTTAAAGCCATGTCAGGAACTGAAGGAAGCACCCAAGTTCCATGATGACCCTGTGACCTAAACTTCATGCACCATGAGTGCGACCCAAGACCACACTGATCTCAAATGCCAGCACGTCCAGCTGCTGGTTCCTATAAAGCCTGTGGCCGGAAGGAGAAGCAGACCCTCCACTTCCATCCTACAAGACAGGCTGCAAAGCCTCACAACAGCTGCGCGGCTAGTGTGAACGCCAAGGCCGAGGCCCTCTTCAATTCTGTTCTGCTGGTTTCCGGCTTTGGGACCACATTATCCTGCCCTATCTGCCACCCTTCCAAATGTGGAGGGCATACTGACGTGTTTGGTCCACGTGACCTATAAAACCTCAGGATAAGAGTCGAGGACCACCGCGGCTGCCCCGGGCAGGTGGAGACCGCTGTGCAGTCAATAGCACGGCTCTGAGATGCACTCAGAAGTGCCACATTATTCATTACCACTTCACTTATTTGGGCTGCAACGCCCTCTTTGTGTTACTGAAATCATGTAACCTGGGCAGAAGAATCAGAGCTTTGCTTCCTGGAAAATATGGAAATACAGGGGTCAAATCTTGTTCTCAACTATCATATCTTCCCCAACCTCTGTTTTGATTTGTTTTACGCCTACAGCACTTGGTCTTCCTAGGTGGTCTCCCATCCAAGTACTAACCAGACCCAACCCTGCTTAGCTTCCAAGATTGCACAGGACCAGGCGTGTTCAGGGTAGCATGGTCGCTGACATATCTTCCCCACCTTCTAAGCCTGCATCTACCCTGTGTGTTTTCATCAGAATACATACACTTCTGACAAGACTTGTGTAAAAATATACAAACTGCTCTAAACCTACAGGAAAAAGGCAGACAACCCAATAGAAAAATGAGCAAAAAGCTTGGACATTTCACAAAATAGAATATCCAAATGGTCAATAAACACAAAGAATCAGGGAAATGCAAATATGATCTCAAAACACCACAATGAGATCTACCACATACTCGCTAAAATGATGGCAAATACCAAGGGTGAGGTGGGTACGGAGGCGTGGGGACTCGGACCCGCTGGGGCAGCAAACTGTACAGCCACGTGGGAAAACTGCTTACACATCTACTGCAGCTGTGGATTCTGCTCCCAGGTGTACATGTCTTGCAGAAATGACAACACGTGTTCACCAAGACATGTATCAGAATGCTCATAGTAGCGCTATTATACTCATGGTAGCCAAACACTGGGAACCTACCCCAAAGCCCGCCAGTTGTGGAATGAATGAATTGTGACATTTTACATAAAGAAACACTATTCATCAATGAGAATGATCTACAGATACACTCAATACGAAAAATATATTATAAACATGACGATGAATAAAAGAGCCAAAAAAAAAAGCACACCTGCAGGCAAAACTAACCCTGGCCAGCGGAAGTCAGAGGGGAGCAACGAAAGGGGAGCAGGTGTGTGCGGCTTCCTGACCTGGGCTCCAAGGTGAATTCACTTTGGAAAACTCATCAAGCTGAACATGTAGGACATGCATTTTTCTGTACATATAGTACTTCAATAAAAAGTACTTCAATAAAAAGTTAAAAGGAAAGGTTCCACCAACACCAAAAGGTTGGAAACCCCCTCAGGGAGGCTGGCTCCATCCTTGCGACCGTGTGTTGAATGATTAACCAAGTTCACTTGGTTATCATACACAACTTGGCATCGATCTTCCCATCCCTGCTACTTTAACACTTCTTCCCACCATGGGGCAGCTGGCAGTGCGTAGCAAGCCCAACAGGGCAACGGGGCATGAGAATCACGGAAGGGCAGACCTCTGCGTATGGAGCACATGCAGTCCACATGCAACACCCCCGCACACGTGAGAACTGCAGCGGCCTCCGGTCTTGGTCAAGGCAGGACAGACCAGTACACAGAGAAAGTATATACAGCCAAACACTTGTGCTCCCCATGGGAACAGAAAAAGAAAAATAGGGCTGCCAGACTGTAGAAATGTACATATCAACAGTTAAGATTCTTGAAGACTACGGTGCAAATTAACCTTGGGAAAAGACAAGCAAAAGTTGAGACAACTTAGAGTTATAAGCAAACGTCCTTTTAAAACTGATTTCTAAGCCTAAAGTTGCAATGAGTGTTAAAAATACTGGGAGTAACAATCAAAAATTAAAAAATTAAAATTCAGTATAAGTAAAAACAAAAGATAATATACTCAATCATCTGGCAAAAATTTACTTTATATGGAATTAACCTAAGGGTAACTAAAAGCTTAAGTTTAAAAGCACGTTATTTTTAAACACTGTAAAGTTTTACTTGTAATTTCTTACAATGAAATGAGCTGGTTTCACAAAAGCCTATTTTTCAGACAATTGAAATATGTCTATTTAAAAACCAACGCGATATTTTAAAAATAATCTTTAGCGAAACTTTTGTAAAAATATTATAAACTTCTTGTTTCTTAAATAATTAGCACCATCATCTGAGCCACAATTATGACACTGAAACTTAATATAAAGATTCACGAAAGAATGATTTCTTTGCATTAAATGACTTCCAGGCATTAAACTTTTTGCTTTGTTTTCAGTTGTCTCTCCCTTTTCTAGCTATCTGTCAGATGTTTTTCACTGAAAGCATATTTCTTAAGAAGTTATGGTATCACTTAACTTCTTGAAAAGTTCTCAATTATTATCTAAACTTACTTATCGCCCAAGGTCAAAGATTCCCGCCCCAAGCACACCGGTACCTCCCTAATCACGTTCCCATAGGCCCTGCAGTCTGGCCAAAAAAAGACCACCAGTGGTCCTTTAGCCCCAGGCACCCACACCCTTCCCAACCTTTCCACCTTTAATCTGTCACCTCCTCCAAGAACCCTTCGGGGAACTCAAAGGCCAGAAGTAAACTTGCCTCCTCCAGCTTCTTGAAAACTTCCCGAACCTCGCTCACGGCCGCACCTTTTCGCCCTCTCACCTGGGTCGTCCGCAGGCCTTTTTGACCTCTCTTTCACCGACACCGTCAAAAGCTGCGGGCAGGGCCCAGCGCGAACACGCGCGGACCAAACACGGGCGGCGAGACGCAGGCCAGCGCTGCCCGTCACCCGAGAGGACCCTCACAGCGCGCGTCCTCCAGGACGTGCTCTGACCCTCTGCAGACAAGAACCTCCCACGGCAAACGAGTGGAAGCCCTTAGAAGTCTGTCCCCGAAGGCAGCTCCCTCTTCTCCCCAGCGGGGACACAGTGGTCTGCAGCGGAGAGGTCGTGATCCAACCCCGTTCCCCCAGGCCCACCTCCGCGTCCCCCCCGCAGCCTTCTCGGGTGAGGACAAGTGTGGTTTAAATCACCCTGTAAGTAAAGCAGGGATCGGAACTGTGAGGAAAAAAAAAAGATGCGATTTCCCCTACAAGCGTACGGAGCAATCGAGTTCTTAGAAGTCCTGCGATTTCAGTAAACAAACAAAAAACCCTGGGAGGAGAAAGTATTCCTTCACTCCTTCAATGCCATTTTCTGATTAAAATCACCAAAAAGACACCCAATTAGGCCTGAGAGAATCGTCTGTAAAAAGTGAGTAGGCAACTGGAAAAAACCGAAGCGTTTTCCAACTCAAGCACGGGCTGTTTGCTCCAGGTCACCGACGGGAACAGAAGACGGAGTTCGAGGCAGACCTGACACGCGCCGAGGGAACCGACCGATCATCGTCAAGCCCGGGTGGGAGCCCGCGGGCCGGAAGAGGACGTGGCGGGGGAGGTGGCCGAGCGGCCCGGAGGGAGGCCCGGGCTCGGATCGCGCTGGCCGCCGGGGCGGGGACGGCGGGGAGCGAGCGCGGCCCGGAGGAGGGTGGCCGCAGAGGGAGCGGCCGCGCCCGAGAGGTTGCTAAAGGCTCGGAGGGGCGGGGCCCGCCCGGCCTGGCTGGGCTCGCACCCCAGGCCCGGAGCGGGGGCGCGAGGGCGGGGCGCGGGGCCAGGCAGAACCCGGGGGGTTCGGCCGTGCGGGGGACACCGGGGAGTAGAGGGGGGCTCGGCCGGGAGGGGGCGTCCCGGGGACAGGAGACCCTCCGTGTAGACTCGGCAGGGGGGGGGGGCCCGGCCTGGAAGGGGCGTACAGGGGAGACCCCACCATGTAGGGCTCGGGGCACAGAGACCCTCGTCAGCTCGGGGGAGAGACCTTCCCAGTAGGGGCGCCCGAGGGACAGACACCCTCCGTGGGGGTTCCGGGAAGGGGCGTCCGGGGACAGAGACCCTCCGTGTGGAGCTGGGGGGTGGGGGGACGCCCGGCCGGGAAGGGGCGTCCGGGCCCGGGCGCGCACAGGGCGTCCTCACCGTGGTCCTGGTTGAAGCCGGCGTAGAGAAGCCCGTTGCCGTGGGGGTTACACGGCAGAAGATTCATGGCGTCGCTGCGGAGGGTCCCCAGCTCGTCAGCGCCGCATGTCGCTCGGGGAGGCCGAGC
>NW_024355990.1:211937-308873 GCF_902729225.1 Pteropus medius | reverse complement strand
GTTCAGCGAGGTCAGGAGAGGCAGGACAGCCATACAGGTGGCCCAGAAGAGGGGACGACACAGGGGCTGAGGACAGTGGTCAGGAAAGCTGCACGGGGTGGGGGCCACTCAGGGGTCAGTCACAGCAGGAAACCTGGAGCTGGAGGGGCAAGGGCAGGAGTGTGACCAGTACCTCAGGACCAGGGCTGCCAGTGGTGGAGGGTGACAGCCTGGCCTCCAGTTCCTTCCCACCTAGGTCTGGGTCCAGCCTCCAGGCGGTCAGCCCCTCCTGGCTCTTGGGAGGCAGAGGCAGAAAGAGGCAGCTTGGATGAGGCCATGAGGTCCGGACAGACTCCAGGGCCCAGAGCCCAGGTTTGCCACCTTGAGCCAGGGCTAGAGCCTCAGACAACGGATGGCCCCATCCCTCGGGAGCCTTGGGGTCAGGCCGGGGAGGAGGGACGGGTTGTGCCTGTAGGAGGCCCACTCCACGTGGGCGGACGTGACTCACCAGAGCTGCAGCTTCACCCGTCGCCCGTCCAGCAGGATGGTGGTGGTCTTGTAGTCCACGCCTGTGAAAGGGGGTCGGCTGAGAGGCTCGGCTGCAAAGCGCCGCTGAGTTGTCCTAGCTAAAGGGACTCTCCGGGGACAGGCTGGGGGCGCACCAGGCGGGTGGGCGGGGCCTGTCCGCGGGTCCCCGAGGCAGCTGGCGTCATGCCCCTTGTCCTCGCTGACCCTCCTCCCGTACCACCTCCTGCTCTCCTCCTGCCACCTCAGGACTGCTCCCAGGTGAGGGGCCAGACAGGACACTGCGACAGTGTCCCCCAGGTGATCCCGCTCAGAATATAAAGTAAAAACACGTGGGATGGGACATTAGCTATGAAGCACTGTGTCAACGATGAAGACGAAACATGTGTGTATGTGTGTGTGTGTGTGTGTGTGTGTGTGTGTGTGTGCGCGCACGCGCGCACGCGCAAAGGGGACAGGACTGGCCCCAGTTGTCACTAGCAACCTCTGGGTCACAGAATCTGGGTAGTTTTTACCTTTTTTTCAAACTTGCTCTATTTTCAAGTTTTCGTCAATGAGCAAGTATTTCTTCTAAAATCAGAAAGAGCAATAAACATTTTTAAAAGGAGAACTATTCCTCCCCACTCTACTGGAAACCGGTCTCCGGCTGCTTGGGCACCCAGTGTTCACAGAGCGTGTCACCCAAGAGAGCCGGAGCCACTGAAAGAGCTTGTGTCGCGTGACTGCAGAAAGCAAGAAAGGAGGCCCCCCAAGGGACCAGTGCTCTGCGGTTTGTGGTCACAAGGGCCCCCTGCTGGTGAGGCCACCTGGAGCTTCACGGCCTTGGATCACTCCACCGATGTCCCACTCTGTGCCTCAAAGCACTCGGGCCTGGAAGAGAGCAGCCGGAGACAGGACATGACCGGCCCCTGGATGCCTGGACAAGGGACGCTGAATTAGGGCTCTAAGGGGCCAATGCTGGCGGCAAAGACTGCAGGGGGGCCTGGCCTGGAGGTGGCCTGAAGCGGGCGTGATGCACCAGTGGCTGTCCTGGCCGCCGGCATGGCTCCTCTGAAATGCAACACCAACGGGGTTGCTATCAAGTGCTTGACACGCTTCCCTGGAATGATCTAGAATGTTAACCCGCCCTCCCCACAAAAGCCCCAAGGAAGAGAATGTCACATTGAACACATCTCCTGTCTTTAAAGCGGGTTGGGGACAGGCAATGTGCCCGGTGGCGGGGTGACAACAGGTTTGGCTTCACGCTCTACAGCGCGTCACCTGAGGGTTTGGGGCACAGCACGGACCTTACAGAAAAGTGAGGTGGTAGCTTCGGGCCTTGCAAAACTGTTCTTGTCAAGGACTTCTTCACAGCCCTTCAAAATCCCACTACGCTCCCCAGAAGGGGGCCTCGAATGCTGGGGGCACACGGCGTGAGACACACGCACACACACACAGAGTAAGTAGAATATATACGCATGTGTATAATACACAAATAGGATATATGCATAAACAGGATATGTACATACACAGGTACAATAAGCAAACAGTATATTTTCACATTTACTCTGGAAGAAGCGTCTTCCAGCAACTTCGAAGTTACTTTGAAACATCTAGTTCTCCCTTCAGAACGCTGCAGGTGTGCAGTGTCCCCGCAAAGCAGCAAACACGCCTGGGGGCCGTCTTAATCCGGGTAACTGCGGCCGTGGCAGCCCGTTCCGGTGGTGAGGGGGGACCCTCGCCTTTCCCAGGCTATGGAGGTGGCTGGCTTTCGTCCCTCAATTAGTTAACCTGCTGCCCAAGCTGGGTGGCGTCTTTGATTTAGAAAGTGTCCTCATGTACTTATTTTTCAAGTCCAAACCATTTTTTAATGCTTTTCATAAGAGAATTCATTCCTGATCCTCTTTTAAAGCACCCTACCAGTTTTTTAAAACTATAGTTGCTTTTTCTTTTCATCAAAGTCACGGATATGCCTGGTTGCAAGTTCTGAGTCAGCCCTGACCGGCCCCAACTCCCCTATCTGTAAACAACACACTATGCTCAGCTTCAGGCACTAACTGCCTTCCCTGAAGGTGAAAGTGTCTTCCTCTGTCGCTGACAAACCCTGACCCCTCCCCTTCCCTCCCCCTCCTCCTCTCCCTCTCACACACAGTGTAATTATGTTGCTGTTTAGCTAGATCAACATTAGATCAGCACCCTACTACCAGGTGGACCCTGTCCACAATGAACCATGTGGGATACTGTGTTGATTTTTTCCTTCATGTACAACTTTTTGTTTTAAGTGGAGTTGAAAGTTGCCTTTTTGTTTATTTGCTTAGTTTTCTCTGCATTTATCGCTAATTCATCCTACAGTCTCCCCGAGGTATCCAAACCTTCTCTCAGGGGGCAACATTCCAACATTCACGTGTTTACCTTCAGGGGGGCAATTTCCAGAGCTTGTCCTGGGGACCGGAGCTCAGTGGTCCTGGGCGTCCCCCTCCCACTGCTCGGGTCCCACACCCCCCCTTTGTTTCCTACGCCCTCATCTTCCTTGAGTTTGATGGGCACAGAGTCGAGGCAGGAGGTGACCGTCCTCCAGAAAGTGCAGGCATCGTTCCCTACGGCCTGCCCTCCGACTCCTGCTGAGAAGCCAGGGTCAAACGGTGCTCATCCTTCAGCACAAACCTGGCTTTTCCTCTCGGAAGTTCAGGCAGAGAGCAGGTTCGGGGAGAAAGAGCGACAGAGCTGGGCCTGGAGAGTTGGCCAGGGACCCAGCCACAAGCTGCCCAGCTTCTGCTACATGAGGCATTACGCTCCTCTTTGCTTAAGCCACTTTGAATTGATTTGTTTGCACCCAAAATGCCCTGTCTGATAGAAAACCCACCAGGCATGACAGGAGGACGGGACAGAAGGTCTGACACACTGATCCTGGGAAAAGCGACCAAAGACGCATTTTAACATCTTCCCAAAGCAAAGCACAACGACCTCGGCATTGCAGGGTTCCACTGACAGACCAGCCCCGAAAAGAAAGTCCAGCTGACAACCACGACGATTATTAAATCGTCGGCGGGAAAGGCGGGACAGGGCTGGGCCACACTCACTGGGGTCACCCATGGGTCTCCACGGAGGGCCGTGATGGCGTCACAGGGAGAAGCTCTGTGGAATCCAGAGTCAAATCACAGTCCTCACTCTCCCTCGTGCCTCACTTTCCCCGACTGCCAGGTGCAGCACATTTGCCACGGCTGCTTAGTCGGGCGCTCACCACCAGTAGCGGCTCAGCTCAGCCAAAGCCCCGTTCTTCCCCAGACCTCGGACCTCCGGGTTACAGGCAGCAAACTCCCGAACACAGCCGCGTCTGCCACAGAGAAACCCCGAATCACACCCGCTGCGGCCGGCTTCGAGGTCGCGCTGTGAGAAGACTGTGTCTCCCGAACTTGTTCACGGAAGCCGTCATTCTCGTCCACGCTCCGGCCATGCTCCCTCCCGTCAGTCTCGTCCACGCCTCGGGCCACGCTCCCTCCCGTCTCCCCGCTCGCCCTCACCCCCGCTTCTCTCTCACGCGGCCCCCTAATGCAGTTTCTGAGAACCTGACATTTTCGACAGTGACAGTGTCCGTGTTAGGATCGAGAGGCATAATTCGCATTCGCTGGCCTTAATCAATTCACCGAGAATTCTGCCCATCAAAAAGAAAATAAAAATAAAGCTTCTGGAACAAAGCCTTGTTGGTATGTTGTGAGTCAGAAAGGCGGAGACAGGAAGAGATATAATTTTAGCCTTAAAAAAAAAAAAGGAAACATCAAATGCCAAGCCATTCGCCACACTCCCAGCTCCACATGGCGAATAAGTAACCCAGGAACCCATTCTGACCCCTCCGCCCCCGCCCCCACCCGGGACAAGCGGACACGGCGGTGCCGCCGCACAGGCGTGTCCCCCCGTGCTGTGAATGCCACTTATGTGCCACTTACAATCTATCTTTGGAAACCCGACTTTTGAGAAGCGTGAAGCGTGTCTTAGAGCAAAGGCTGGCAGGTGGCTCCCAGGGGCTGGGAGGGGATCCTTGGGGGTGAGGAAAGCGGCTGGAACCAGAAAGTGGGGGCTGCACAAGGTTGTGAATTGCTCACTTTAAAATGGTTAGCTGCGTGTCACGTGGATTTCAGCTCGAAACGTACACATGTGCGTGTCCTACCCACAGACAGCGCATGTTGACTGTGCGGTCACGGCCGGGTCCCACGGGAGGCCCCGCGGGGGAGCAGGCCCTCCGCTCTCGCAGGACCCGTGCGTGTCCTCTTAAAGAGGAAAGCGCGTTTGCTGCACGGTCCCCCTTCCTGGCTTCTCTGTTGAAACACAGAAGCGGGGGACCCGGGTGCCCCAGACTGGGGGGCGGCGTTCTGGGCGCCTCGTCTGTCTCCACGGCCCCAGCTCGTCCACGCGGCTGTGCACTCTTAGCAGCCCTGAACCACTCGCCCCCCACTTTGGGGCCTAAACTCCCCCATGGCCTCCCCAGCAGGGACCGACCTCCGTCAGGCACCCCACCCGAGGGGCCAGAGTCCTGCCTGGGACGCTGAGCCCCTGCAGCGAGGGAACCAGCCCCACCAACCCAGCACCACTGGGACTGGCACCCTGCACTCCCACGAGCAAAACGGGGAGACCCTCTCCTGACCAACATTGGGGCCCTACCAGGAGCCCTCTTTCCAGAGTCCTGGTCACCTTCGAATCGCAGGGCCACCCCTGAACTTGGGGCACTGCTGGAACCTGGGCTCTGGCCACCAAGAGGGCCTGCCGGGCCCCAAATGTCAGAGAGGGTACACCGACCGACACCATTCTCAGGCATTCTCCCAGGGCAGGACCACAGGGCCGTGGGCGGTCAGTGGCTGCAGGCCTGGGTGGGCGGGCGGTGTGGGGATGGGGCTGTTCTCTATCATGGTTACGGTGGCAGCCGTCCAATGCAAGCTCCGGTGAAGACGCAGAGGAACAGACTTCCCTGCGCGTGAGCTGCGCCGCACACCAGGCCGAGGGGAAGGGAAAATGCATGCAGAGACATAACCAACACAGCGGCTCCCAGGAGTCATGGCGCAGGCAGATGCAGACTCCTGGGCGCCTCTGGGGCTAGCCAAGTCTTGTATCCCACACAGGTCCCAACCACGAGCACAGGTGACTTAGTGGGACAAGCCCGGTGTCACCACAGGGTCCCATGGAGACACCCGGCAGGGAAACACTCAGACATGCAGCCTGCCTTTGGGGCTGGTGCTGGGAGGTGGCCCCATGGAGCCAGGGATGAGGGCCGGGAATCCCAGGGCTGGAGCCGTGAGAAGAGAGTCCCATGGGGCCAGGGTCCCCAGAGCCCCCTTCATGAGAAGGACACCATCTTGGCAGTGTTACCATCAGTCCTGGGTGGACCAGTGTCCCCAGAACCCATGTCCACCTGAACCTGAATGTGATGTTCTAGAAGCAGAGTCTTTGCAGGTGAAATCGAGGTAAGATGAGGTCACACTGAATGAGAGGGGGCCTTAACCCTGGGACGGGTGTCCGATGGAGGGATTCAGAGAAGGCCAGGTGGTCGCGGAAGCAGCGACTGGGGTGATGCTGGCACAGGCCGAAGACCTCCGAGGACGCCGGCAGCACCAGGGCTGGAAAGGCGGGGAGCGTGGCCAGACTTGGAGCGCAGGTTTCTGTTGCGTTAAACTCCGTTCGTGGAAATGAGCACATTGTCCGACAGCCAAGTCAACACCCGGCCTCCCAGCCCTCGGGGAGGGGAGCTCAGGGCCCACACGGGCTCCCGGCTGGTCCTGTGACTGACCTGGGTCTGAGGATGTGGGCTTCGCCACCTCAGGCGTCACACCAACATGACACTATTTAAACCCAAAGGTGTGCGGCGGGCTAGCTTCTGGAACGTGCTCGCCACTGAACTGCAGGGAACTGCTCCAACGTCCAGTCAGAGCTTCTGAACCTGAGAGAGGGTTTCGTGCCCTTCGCATGGACCAAGTTGCTTTTCCCCAGGGCTGACCCCAACACGCAGCTTTTGACCAGACGTGTTGGGGTCAGCCCGAGTTCAGGGTGTGTCCTTATGCGTCCACCTCCACAACCTTGTTTTCAGTTTTATTTTTAATCAAACAGAATGCCAGTCTTGTCACGAGTCACCGTGGGATCCAAATTCATGAGCGGACTCGGCTGAGTCACATTTGGGGGAGGGTAACCATTAATTATTAGCTGTAAGAGGCTGGCACACACCACCCACCCAAGGCCTCTGTGAGCTCAGAAAACCCAGGTCGGTGATGTCCCACGTGGTCCGCCAAAAGCAGCTTCATGGGACTGTCCCCCAAGGCGTGCCCATCGGTGGGTGGTCTCAGGCAGGACTTTCAGCATCCTTGGGAATATCAAGGAGCCAGGCACAGACCTGGGCCGGAACCCACTGTGCTCGGCTCTGGGCAGTGATGCCGCCCATGAGACTGTGGTCCCCTGAATGCGTCCCCCCCGCGCTCCTAGAATCGTGACAGCCTCTCACTCCCTCCATCCAGAGGACGCGAGTCACGTTGTAGGTCCCCCATTGGCAAAGGACCCTTGTCTGCTGGACGAGGCGGGGCCTAGACACTGGACTTCAAGCTGCATAGTATGTTTCGAGGGGTTCGAGGCCTGGAATACAAATCCACGTCAGGAAGGACAAAGCACAAGGCCAGACTCTCAGACGCGCCACGTGATCGGCTGCAATCGTAAAGTCTGCGAAAGGGAGAGTGTGCTGTGACAAACGCAAAGCCGGTGAAGAATCGCTCAGGTCGCCTCCTGCCTCATGAGTCTGCACAGCAGAGAACTAAACAAGATGAAACCACCCGCTCTTCACCGATGAACTCATCAAGGAGCCCTTGCCTGTAGCCGAAGAGGAATACAGGTGAAAACGTGTACGTGTGCGTTATCTTACATGTGTAACGCACGCGAAAGTACGTAAAACATATTTACATTATACATCACCGTGTGAAGACTGCATCGCTTCCTCTAAGGTGTCGCTGAGAACTCTGACGCTCCGGCATGAGTGTGCCGAATCTCAACTGGTCCGCCCGGGACCCCGGAGCCCTGACCCCCGTCCCCTGGTGGCCCAGATGAAAGGACTGTCGAAGCAGGAGAAACTGCCAAGCTGCAGGCACGCGCGCTCCGGTGGGAGCAATCAGAGACCGCCAGGGCAGTCCCTCAGAGAAGCGGGGCGAGCAGACTCTCTGGAACTGGAGGCGGCTGCTGACAGACCGAAGGCAGCGACACGTCTTAAAGACCCAAAATGCAGCACCTCGAGCTCACAAGGCACGCGGGCCACGAAGGGGCCCAGTTGGCAGCATCTTGAGCCACCGCAGGGCAGATGGTTGGACAAGCTTCGGAGAGCTTGGCGCCCTGGGGATAGCCGGCAGTTGGACAGGAGAGGGAGGTGCCCTGGGACCAGTGGGGAATGCGGCCCAGGCCTCCCAGGAGGAAGCTGAATGGAGGCTGATCAGAAAGGGGTGAGCTGACGTCCCCGGGATGCCTCGTAAGGCATCCTTCCCAATGTTTGCCTACACACACCTCCCCGTCTTCTGCAGATAAGCTGAAGGAGCCTGGGGAGGAAGTTCCAAACAAGGATTTCCCCTAAAATCTCTTAATGTGAAGCACCCCAGGCCTGCAAACTCTGGATGACACACCCCCAAGCCCCACGCGCCCTGCTGCTTCTCTTGACCCAACCAGGTGTGTTAGGGAGCCTGCTCACCTGGGCCTGTGAAGAGTGAGCAAGTGCAGCCAGGCAGGACCAAGGCTGTGCCCGCCCGGCCACGTCTGCTCTGCAGCCACCATGGCGCCCGGTGACAGAGTGTTGTGAACTGGGCAATGTGAGACGAGCAGCCAGGGCTGTGAAACTCGGGTGCCGGGCAGGTGGAGGGGAGCAGAACTGTGAAGCGGGAAGTGCCAGAAGCATCGATACGGTTTCGAAGTGAAACATGTCTTTAAAATAATACTAATAATGGTTCCAACTTCTTATTGTTTTTCATAATCTCTTTTCTTAACCCTAGAGGAATCTTTCGGCAAATTAAAAACCCAGGAGGGCACATCTGTGACATCAATTCTTTCCCGCAGAGTCTCAAACCAAGCTGATAGCAAAAGCTTTTGTGGAAGGTATCTTTTAGCCCAAATCCTCCCTGTGTCAAGGAAAAACTTTAGACGAAAGCATTAACTTTAGAAGAAAGCATTGTTTTCAGAAGTCCATAGTTCAGCACGTACCAAAAAGAAAGTAATGCAGCAGATGCACAGCCAAGCCCTTGTCCAAACCACAAAGATGTTTACAAACATTTCTTCCACGTTCCTGTTTGCCGCACATCACTCACCTGCTAGAGAATGCAAAGCCGTCCACAGCTTGCCCCTCAACACACAGTTTAAGAGCAACGTGCTTTATTTGTGCTTTACTCCTTCACGCCCACTGTGGCCCCTCCCGTCACTGAGCCTGCCCTGAGCACCCAGCCCAGGAGGAAACAGCCCCTGCCCTCCTGGAGCCTCAACTCCTGGGCAGCACTGCCCAGCAGAACTGCCAGTCTGTGCTTTCTGATAGGGCGGTCACTAGCCACATGTCGCTGTTGGGCACTTGAAACATGGCTAACGGAACTTAATTGTATTTCATTCTAACTACTTTAAATTTACAAAGCTTCATTACTGTGGACAACAAAGTCCTAGAATCTATCATAATGCGCATTTTCATGAGACCTCCAGGTGGCTTCTGTCTACTTTGGTTGAGAATGAGTCTAGATTCTCATCCTTGGCTTATGATAGGCATAAGGCTTATGCCTATCATTTCAAACTCTCCCCAACTGTCTCCCCTAGGCCACTCGGGTGTTCTGACTCCGCAGACCATCTTTCCTCTTCAGGTACGCTGACCCCACGTAGTCCTCCCAGGGGTCTGCCTCAACCTTGGCCCTTCAGGGATGCCGTACACCTCTGCCGAGTGAGGCAAATGCTCTCCTCCTCTGCCCAGGTGCAGTTTATCTCCTGGTGAGCCCGCCCCCCCTCCACCACCTCCACCCCCAGACATTTTCCCTGTGCACTGTCTTTTTAACTCTGCCACGCCTGGTCAGGGCCTGAAGCACGCCCAGGCTCCTCCAACATCAGACCCCACTCCCTGGGCAGCCCTCTTCTGCCGTCAGGAACCAGACTGCAAGCCCAGGAGACAGGGGCTTGCACCCCTGAGATGACAGCTACAAGGTGATCGCGCTGGGCTTTCTTCCATGGCCTCTGAGTCTGGGTCACCACGGCAGCAGTGGAAGGTGGAGACTCTGACTCCCGTCTGTGCCCGCCACCCCCTACCCCAGCCCAGGTTCCCGCCCAGCGCACTTTCCTCTCCTCTCCCCCTGCCCTTCTTTCCCTCGCAATGTCCATCCTCTCTAGGTTGTGGGTCTCAAACTTCAAACTTAGCACCCCCACGCATTCTCCTACCCTGCCCGCTGTGATGCTCTGGCCCCCCTCCACCTGGAAGCCACCCTCCTGCACCTCCTCGGCCGCAGAGTCTCGAGGGTCGCTTGGGTTTCTTGCCCTCCCAGGCCTGTCCACCAGGGCGAGGAGCGCCTCCGATACTCCGGGAACCCTGGAGAAGCCTCCGGACCAATCGTCTAGTATCTTGGCTCCCTCCGGCTCCATCCTACTCACGCGCAGAGCCGCCACCTGGCAGCCCGCGCCCGCTGCGCTCAGTCCCACGCTCTGATCTGCTCCCGTCGACGCCGCACCCCCACGCGCTCTTTCCAGATGCGTCGCGCTCACGCGGGCCTTCCTGTGGGTCCCACCCCAAACCCCGGCTGCGTGGTCCCCACCTCTCCTCCGCCTCGCACTCACCCCCAGGTCGGGAAGACTGCCTCCCCTGCCCAGACGCTCGCTGCCCCCCGCGCGCTGGCCGCGGCGAGAGGATGGAGGACGCGCCTCTGTGCCCGCGCCAGGCCCCCCACGAGAAGCCTGGGTCACCCACGTGTGGAACGGGGTTGTCGCCGGGGGCGCCGCGTAGTGCGGGGCCCACCCGCCTCCCTGGATCGGGGCAGACAGGTCTGCTCGCAGTCTTGCGCTTCCTGCAACTCCAGCCCCGCACCCACGGCCTCGCGCTCACCCGCCGGGTGGCCGTACGGAGACTCGGCCGCGCCGTCCTGCAGGCTCGCCAGGATCTCGCCCTTGCCCACGTCGCTGTCGCCCACCAGCAGGAACTTGAGCAGGAAGTCGTAGGCGCGGACCGGGCTGCCCACGGCGCTCATGGTGCGACCGCCAGCGCCCGCGCCCATGCCCGGCCCCGCGGCACGGCGCAGAGGTGGCGGCGGGAGCCCTGGACTTGGGGACCCGCTGTTCGCGGATCTCCGCCGCCCCGCGCGCCCGCCACCTGACAGCGCGCGGTCCCGCCCCACCCCGCCATTGGCCGGCCGCAGTTGCTAGGGAGGCTGTGCCTTTTCATTGGTTGGGCTGCCCGTCCATCTCGCTTTCGTCTCCGCCCCTAGGCCGACGTCCTCCCGCGAGGATTCTGCCTTGCACCCAATGCCGGACGGGAGGCGGCCCCGTGGGTGGGACCGAGGGCGGTGACACTGCAGCCACAGCCAATGCAGGTCCGGAGGCGGGGTGGGGCGGAGCCAGAAGAGGCAGGGGTGGGGTCGCTGCGCCCCCAGCCCGTGCAGGGCGTGGCGCGTAGGGGCGGGGCCGGGCGTCTGCGCGGCCGCGTGGGCCCGCTGGCCGTGCCGCCGCGGAGTCCGTACGCCGACGCGCGGCCTTGACCTCCCGGCCAGGTCTGCTGGCGTCAGGGGCTCTGGCGGGGCGAACTCGCTTTGTCCCCCGCGGCTCCTCCAGGGTCTCATCCATGCCCCAGAGCGACACGGAATCCGTGGGTGCGCGTGCGCCTGTGCACGTGTTCGTGTGTGCCTGTGTGCGTGTCTGTGTGCTTCTGCCCGTGGGCGTGCGTGTCTGTGCACGTGCTGGGGTAGAGGACCAGGTGGGGGACTCTCTAGCGTCCGGGTTCCGGGGCCTGCCTTCTGCGCTGGGAGTCTGACCAGGTGAACGTCCATCTCAATAAAATCCTTCATGCGAATGCTCGCTTTTTCTCTTCCACATCACATTTTCCTTCCTTACTGGATCAAGGTGCAGCAAGAATCGTTTGATTTGAGGAGAAGCGTGATGTGTGTGGGCTGTTTTTATTTTACCTGCGCTGGTTGTGGTTCATCAGCCACGTGAGAGGATGGCAGGGTGGGGAGAGCTCAAGACCACAGGGAGGGCAGTGAGGTCAGAGCACCCACAGCTGGCCGTGTTATTTCAGGGCTCCCACCCAGCTCACACTCACCTTGCTGTTCACTGGGGAAGTCATCTGGGGTTCAGGCTCACTGGGGGGAGATGTGGAGCACACATTGAGTTTCCCCAACCAAGGGTGGCCAGGGGTCTCTCAAAGCCAGAATTCGGCTCACTTCGGCGTGGCCCACTTCGGCGTGGCCCCCTGCTGTCCCCAGGCGGAGGGTCCTGGTTGCCGGCAGTTGGTGCTGCGATCCATGTGGGAAGAGCAACAACTGAGTCTGCTGTGTCTATTTTTACTTCTTGTCCACATTACCTGTGATTGGCTGTGTGAGGGTCATGATAATCTGCGGAGGGAGAAGACAGCTCTTTGTCCTGCTATTTTGCTGGAACCACCGAGCTCCGTCACAACACAGACTGTCAGGCCCCCAGCAGAGCCCAGTGGATTGAGATGCATGAACGGATGTGTGCCTCACAAAGCGGGTGTTCTGACGAGGTCCGAGGCCCGAGGTTCCCATAAGAGACATGCGGTATTTGTAACTGGGTGCTGGTTAGCAAGAATTCTTGACGGCCAAGAGCTTCCCACTCTCCAGGAGCCAAAGGAAGCCAAGTCCTCATGAGCGTTACCTGTGAGGTGACAGAACCAGTCCCTAGCCCTCTCAGACTTGTTTCTCCTCCACCTTCCAGAGCCAAGCCCCCAGGCATGTCCTATCAAGGGCAACCCTGGCCCTGCATCCTCTCGGTGCCCTGGCAAGCATCATACGGTGGTTCTTGAACGCAGTCCAGGGTCAGTGGTAACTCCCTGGACCCAGAAGTGACTGAGAAGCACATAAACATTTCCCATAAAACCCAACTTACCCAGGGGGCAGATCACCCAAATGCCTCATTATCCCCTGTCACGATGAGCAGGAAATGAGACAGAGTGGGAAGCTGCCATGCTCTTAGCCAGTGTGGATAAATATATGACTTGTGCACATTTCACAAACATGTTCGGCCTTGACAATCCCCTGCCAAGGCCACTCGTGACAATCCCCTGCCAAGGCCACTCGTGAAGAAGGCGCCTGTCTTCATTAGGTCAGGCTGCCATGCCCAAATGTCACAGGCATTCTGAGCCTTGGGGCCGGATTGCTCTCTGTGGCAGGGCCATCATATGCATTGCCAGATGCTGAGCCATACCTCAGAACCTATCCATTAGCTGCAGTAGCACCCCTTCCCCAGTTGTAACTGCTAAAAATGTCTCCAGAATTGCCAGGCAGGCCTGAAAGATCCCTCCTCCCCTCACGCACAGTTGAGGACTGCTGGTTTAGAAATTTGATTTCCACGTGGCAGTCCCGCACATGGAGATGAGAACAGGGCGAGTCCTCAATCTTGGGCCTCCACGGGCACACCCCTTCCCCTCTTGCCACTATTCTGTTTCCACCTGGCCATGCCCTGTGAAGTTGGATGGTACTTCAGGGCAGACGGGAGGAGGGTCTGGTCATGGCCATGCATGTAGTAGGAAGGAGGGACCATGGGGACGGGTTGTCGTCAGGACTAGGGTGGTCCAGGCCAGTGTTTGTTGGATGGTGAGGTGCCTCAAGGCACCTGTGGCTTGTCCACTTTAACCACACAGCAATCCTGAGAGGTGGGATTGCCATTCCTGCTGATACTCAAGCAAAAGAGAGCTCTGAGGAAACGTGATGGCCAGAGGTCCTGCTGGTGGCTTCCATCACTGGAGCTGGTCAGCATAGCATGGCAGCC
Source organism: Pteropus medius (assembly GCF_902729225.1). Lineage (NCBI taxonomy): Eukaryota > Metazoa > Chordata > Mammalia > Chiroptera > Pteropodidae > Pteropus > Pteropus medius. Next base: position 295,427 of record NW_024355990.1, on the reverse strand, counting down.
CCCAGTTTTGTTTTGTTTTCATTTTTAAATTGTTTTCACTTAAAAATATGCAAAACATACAATTTACCATTTTACCCATTTTAAGTGTAAAATGTAGTGGCATAAAGTGCATTCACATTGTTGTGTAACCATCATCTCTAGAACTTTGTCATCTTCCCCAAGCTGAAATGCTATCCCCATTAAATACTTAACTCCCCACTCCCCTTCCACCAGCCCCTGGCTCTCTCCATTCTACTTTCTGTGAATTTGACTACTCTAGGTACTGCGTAAGAAATCATACAGTGTTTGTCCTTTGTGACAGGTTTATTTCAATCAGTGTGTCTTAAATGTTCATGTATGTGGTGACATGTTTCAGAATTACCTTCCTTTTTAAAGCTGAAGAATATTCCATTATGTGGACAGACCCCATTTTTTTCTCCATCTGTGGATGGACCTTTGCGTTGCTTTCACCTTTTGGCTGTTAGGAATAGAGTTGCTATGAACATCTGTGTACAAGAGTCTGTGTGGACATATGTTTTTACTCCTCTTAGGTATATCTGTAGGAGTGGACTTGCTTGGTTGTACAATAATTATGTTTATCTGTTTGAGGGTTTGTTCCCAGTTTGCACTGCTGTTGATTTCTGTGTGACATTGTGCAGTGTCTTATAGCCTAGAGCACCATAAGCAGCTACTACGAACGGTGGAGAAGGGGAGGAATGTCTACCATCTTTGGGTGATATGAAAGGAATCTCTTAACAAAATGTGAAATTTGTATCCCATTTGACTCTGGAAAAGCATTTCTTAAGTTTCTTTCTCTGATGCTCAAACAAAAATAGCCCGAGGAACTAAAAAGGGACTGACTGTATTTTTTCCAAAGCCCTAGGCATTTGCACACTAATTAACGTTTATTTCTTTCCCCGGCTGTCAAGAAGTAAATAGAAACTAACAGCTGAGCAGTTTCACACTGGGTGTATATTTGCTGATGACTCACCAAGAATTCTCAGCCAAGGTGCCAGTTGTTCTTCCACCATAGAAAGAAAACCTATTTTAAGTAAAACTGTAACCTCATAGATGCTCCAGAAAGTACCACAGCCCAACGAAATGCATTTAAAGTACGTTTCAAGCTAGACTTTCGTCTCGCCCACTCCCCGCCCACCTCAATTACCGTCCACCCCATGCTCCACCCAGAGCCTGCCCACTTCTCCGCCCAATCTTACCCATGCCCCGCCCACTCTGTCCAAGCCCGCCCACTAGATGCTCTGCACAGACCCCGCCCACGGTCGGGGCAAAATCGGGATAAGACAAGGGTCAGGTCAAGACAAGGGTCAAGGTAAGGCAAAGGTCAGGGCAAGGGTCCTGACAGCGCAAGGGTCACATTAGGTCAAGGGCAGGTTAACGGTAAGGTGAGGGTCAGGCGACGAGCTGAGTACCCAACAGCAAGTCGGCCCCGCCCCACCCCGACGTCGTCCCGCCCTCACCCAATCCTCGCGCGACTCTGCGGCCCGATCCCGCCCACCCCACGCCTCACCCAATCCCTGTGTGTGCCGGACGCATCGCGCGCGTCCGTGCAGCCCGGCGCGGGCCCGCGGTTGCTGCGCAGGGAACATGGAGGAGCTGCTCAGGCGGGAGCTGGGCTGCAGCTCCGTCAAGGCCACGGGTCACTCGGGGGGCGGGTGCATCAGCCAGGGCCAGAGTTACGACACGGACAGAGGACGAGTGTTTGTGAAAGTGAACGCCAAGGCAGAGGTCAGGGCCGCTGCCGGGCAGGGGTTGCGGTCCGCGATTTGGAGCCTGGGGTTCGGGTGGGGCGCTTGAGGGCCGAGTTAGGGTCTGGAGTACAGGGTCGGGGCTGGAGGCCAGGGGCCCTTGTGTGACAGCCGGGTCGCCGTCTGCGAGTTAGGTTCTGGGGTCCAGTGTGGGGGCTGGAGGCCGGGGCCCTTGTCTGAGGTCCGGGGCCGTCACAGCTCGCAGCCTCAGGGTGGTGGCCCTTGGTGACCTGGACTTTACCGACAGGGTGTGTCTGGGTCTTTCTGGGATTGACACCGCAGGCTCAGCGGTGGTTTGCCACTTAAACGCCAGGGAGGTTAGCGGACGGTTCCAGGCCTGTCCAGCGTTACCCGCTGCCGCGTCCAGCGAGCCCGCCCTGTGCCAGTGTGGACCGTGCATGCTGCGGATGGTTTTCCCGTGATCGTTGTGGTCGCTCCTTTGAGAAAATGCATTGTGTTTGGCGAGTTTTGAACAAGGACAGGTAGCAGAAGCCTCATGTCCTGGGGTATGAACTCACAGAGATCAAAACCCTTTCTGAGTTTTTGAGAATAGTCTAGCCACTGCCTTAATTTGGTCTGCTATGTCGATACCACAGACTGGGCGGCCTAAACAACCGCGGGCAGGTTGGGTGTCTGGTGAGAGCCTACTCCATGATGCAGAAGTGTCCCTGGCCCGCGTGTCCTCACGGGGAGATGCGGGCGGGGGTTCCTCTGGGGCCTCTTTCATAAGGGCAGTAAATCCCATCTTGAGGTTCCCAGCCTTACTGCCGAATCACCTCCCAAAACCGCACCTCCTAAGGCCATCACACTGGTGGTTAGGTGTCCACGTGGGAATTTGAGGGGACAGGCATTCAGTTCCTCACAGCAGCTCTCCATCGTGTTTGTATGTGAACTTTTTCTCAAGGGCCCTGCAGAAAATAGCTGAGCGGCACCACCTAAGTTGTTACTTATTCCTGGTCGTTGGTGTCACTTGGCCCAGTTTGGGTGGGTCACTGCATGTACTCTTAGCTGGCAGGTCCAGTCGGCAGTGAGCAGGATTGAGCAATGCCTTGTTTCAGCTAAGGCCGAGGCACTTACCTGGGACCACGTCCTACGCGTCACAGCATGGCGACACTTTCATCCTTTCCCTAGAAACGGGATCATCTCGTTCTGAAATGCTGTTCTCGCAAGACCAACCTTCAGCCCTTGTTCTGCAGAGATCAGCTCTACATCACCCTGTACGCGTTCCTTTTACAAGAATTTAGCCACTATTCATCCTTGAAGTGACTCTTTTACATCGATTTACCCCAAGGTTTCTCTCTGGGTTTTTTCCCTTCTTGTGTGATATCCACCTTTTTCGTGTCTGTATTTCCACCTTCACTGGCACATGTAATAATTCAAAACTTGGTGTTGATCATAAGGGAAGCAAATATTTTCTGTTTATTAAAATGGAACCACTTGGTGATGATTTTTAAACATTGTTCTGCTGCCATTTTGGGGGATTCTTATTTACTTTTTACTTTGTCATCCAAGTCCATTTTCTTGGTACTCTGCCAATTCTTCTTTTGCCGATAAGTTTCTCCTAGTCTTTTGGCAGATACTTCCAAACATGTCCTTTTCTCGCTTGCTCTAGAATGTGCTGTGGAGTTATGTAAGTGTGCTGGCATGGCATAAACATTTGCTGGTTCTGTGGGAAATAGGACCTTTCTTTATGCTTTGCCTTTCAGGAGGTGAAAATGTCTTCTTCCAGACTTCCAAGAGAAGACTGCTTGGCTGGACTTCCACTTTCCTCTTCATCCCTGATCAAATGCCCCGGGCTAAGTTGCTCTGCCTCTCGATTAGTCTTATCTGCCCTTTGCAGACTGGGTAATTGGTTTTTGCTCGTTCTCCTCCCTTAAATTCTTGTCATCTGTGGCCCTGCGTCCCAACCAACTCTTGCTTTGCCGTGGATCGGCCCTGGGGTAGTAGTGTTCTCAGCTTCAGTTAGACATTTGGGACCACGTAGCAGTAGATGTTTCTGTGAGGGAGCCGTGGCCCCTGGGTGGCTTCACAGATCCTCCTAGAAGGTCTTCCTGCATTTTTTTTTATCCCTTACTTTACTCTTCAAAACCAGTGCTCTGGTTCAAAGTATAACCAGGGCCTGTTCGTTTCCCTTTACCTCCTAAAGAGAATGCTCTGAGAATTCTTAAGACACAGTTCCTGTCTTTGTCCTCAGCCGCCTCTAGCTCTTGAAGGCAGTATGCTAAGAAAGTGTTTAGGTGGACTGTGCTCGTGTTAGCTCCTGGTTAATCGTGGCAGCAAGCCCGTGGTATCAGTACCAACACTAACCCCATTTTATAGAGGAGAAAACTGAGGCACGGAGAACTTAAGTAACTTGCTCAAGGTCACAGAACCCTTAACTACGAGAACATGTAGGAGAATGGCTGTGGCAGCACTGTCCGAAGTAGCCCCAAACGGGAACCCCAGCTGTCCGTCGGCGTTAGACTGGACGAGTGCGTTTCGGACCGTTCCCACGGCAGAGCCCTGTACGGCAGTGGGAATTAGCTCTGCCCGCTGATGCACAGAAGCAGCAGACGCAGCATGGAACAAGGTCGCCAGGCCTCTGCCTCTGCAGAATGACAGAGCGGACACAACAGGCCTGTGGGGTGGGGGGGCGGGCTGCAGTGGTGGGGGATGGGAGCTCCGGACAGCAGCGCTCAGCCTCCTGACTTGTGCTGTGGGCAGTGGGCAGCAGGCACGCTGACTGTGCTGACCGAGGATCCGAGCTGGAGGCTCTGGTTGTGAGCTTTCTGCATACACATCCGGAGTGTTTTAACTTTATAAAAAAGATACGTTAAAGAGGAAGAACTGTTTAGTCTGGGAAGTTAGGGAAGATTTCTCAGAAATCAAACTGATAACTGAGTTGAAATCTGAACCATGATGAGGAAGGAGCTGACTTGGCAAGAGATGGGGGATGGTGCTCCAAGCGGAGGTGACATGGCACGTGGAGGCTTGGGGCTGGAGGAAGCAGAGGAGCTTTGAGAAACCAAAAGTAGGCTGTAATCCTGGAGCACAAGGGGTGCGTGTGCGTGCCTCTGCGTGTGGGCTGGAGCCCGGGAAGGGGCCCCAGATGAAGTGGGAAAGTGGGCAGGGCCAGCGCTGGGGGCTGTCGGTGCAGGAAGCAGGCGGTCGCTGGCTCGGGATGGGATCTGCCCCCTATTAGGGTCACTGCAACGTGAGCAGGGGCCGGATGGAAGATGGTCCCTGAAGTCCAGGGGGGACAAGGACTTTTGGGCTAGGATGGAAGTGGTGGTCAAGATGCCGTGGTTCCCAGGGCTAGGTAGGAGAAACTATAGGACTTGGTAGTGCACTGCAGTGAAAAGCGACCCCAGGGTCCTGGCATGTGCGGAGGGCCACCAGGTGGTGCTCGCTGCCTAATGCACGTGGAAGCCAGTGCTATGACATCGGCCTTTGAGCAAAAGCTTAGATGTGAGGTCAGCCCGCAAGGAGCCAGGAGGCAAGGCTCAAATCCGTCTCCGACAGAGGAACTCCGGGTGAGGGAAGGACAGGCTGGTGTGCGGAAGTGCTGGCCAGCGGTTCAGTCGGTGGCTTCAGCACTGGGTCTAACTGGACAATGGACCATAATCGACAGCCAGCCACATCCTGGCTCTTTGGTCCCCTGGCAGTGGGGGGCGGTTGTAAAACTTTGGTTCCAGGTATAACTGTGTCAGAACTTCTCCTCGGCGCACGCTCTGGCTGCAGGACACGCGGTCTGTTCTGTGGTCCCTGGAACACAGCTCCGCACCTTGTCCGAATCGGGGAGGCCGGTGCGCCGGTCCCACAGTGGCAGCTGGACAGGGTTGCGGCTGAGGTGCTGTCCCTGTTGGCCCACACACACATCCAGCTCTGCAACCAGCGTTCAGTGGGAAGTTAGCTACCTACTGCCCTCCCTCAAGGGAGAGGCTGGATTCTAGTCCGGCGCTGGAAAGTGCAATCCTCCTTGTTCTTGTGCAGCTATAGGACATGTCATCCACTCCATGAAAAGCCAAAAAAGCTGTCTACTGACTGCGGTCAGGATGGGCTCGATTTAAAACTAAGGCTTGAGAAAACACGTCTCCATAGAACTTTTCCAGAAGTAATCTCGCTGTCCCTCCTCTTTCCCCCTGACAGGCTAGAAGAATGTTTGAAGGCGAGATGGCAAGTTTAACTGCCATCCTGAAAACAGACACCGTGAGGGTGCCCAAACCCATCAAGGTCCTCGATGCCCCTGGAGGCGGCAGCATGTTGGTGATGGAGCACGTGGACATGCGGCCTCTGAGCAGGTGTGCCTGGCGCCTTCCCCTCTGGCTGGCTTTGTTTCTCCTCTGAGTGGTTCCGTCACACCAGAAGCTCGTTTTGGGGAGTAGCGTTCTGAGGGACGTGACAGAAGGAGCCCACGACCCCACACATTACGTGTCGTGTGCTTTGCAAGATGAAGGCAAACGGGAAAGGAGTCTCTCCAGGTGCGGTGCCGGCAGAGGGCTGGGCCGCAGGCTCGCGTGGGGCCGGGGGACCGTCTAGTGGCCAGGGCCCTTCATCTTCACCTTGCTTCACCAAGCAGATGCTACGTCCTTGAAGCCTTACGCTTTGTGTGGCCCAAGGCCTTTCACATGGACGTGTGTCCGCCTCTGTGCCACACATGTAGCTGCTGCCTTTGGTTTCACAGTCACGCTGCAGAGCTCGGAGCCCGGCTCGCGGACCTGCACCTGGAGAACAAGAAGCTGGGAGAGGCGCTGCAGAAGGGAGCCGGCACCGTGGGTATGGGATTTTGCTAACTGGGGGCCTCATGAGGGAGCATATTCAGTTGGGCGGGGAGTGTGCGTGCGTGGGTGGGGTTATGCTGCAGCCACAGGAGGGTCTGACCTGTGTTGACGCTGGAGGGAAGGAACATCAGCCTCGAGGCTACACGTTTAGGTGCAGTAAACGCAGTGAATGCCACACTGTGCTGCGTCACACACGCACTTGAATGACAGGAACTATTTCCTGGTCTCGAAACCCCATCATATTGTGGTTCCCTTTACGTCTCCCCAGAAGCTGTCTGTCAGGGTTCCTCTGGCTTTCTGCATGGCACCTTTCTGAGACAGACAGGACACGGGGCTCAGGATGGCACTCACATCCAGCCTTCTTAGAGAGCTTCATGTGATGTGAGCTCCAAGAGTCTCTTCCAGTATTTTCATCCCATGACATCTGATAACCCACGTGCAGCCGATGTGGTCACTCTGCTCAGCAGAGTGGCTGACACCAGAAACAGATGGCCGAGAATCTGCTGTGCTGGGTTCTGGAGCCTGTCCTGTGACACTCCTGTGCTAGACGGGCAGGTCCCATCGGACTCCAGTCCTGTGAAACCCTCTGTAAGGAACAGGTCCTGCTAGTCAAACTGTCCTGCCCTTCCAAGCCACAGGCAGCTCAGTTTTTTAGGATTTGCTGTGTTTGGGGAGCTGCCAGCAGGAGACCATGACAAGGCATAGCAGTTTGTCTTTCACAAATGGCACGTGCTACGCTGGCCACTGAAGGCCACCCTATCCTGATGGGCCATGAGGGACTTCTTCATTTGCGGACACAGCCTTGTCCCCCTGAGTGTCCTAGAGAGTCGTGGGTGTCCTTGGTTGTTCAGTCGGACAGAGCTGGCTCTGTTCCCAGGTCTGTAGTGTCCATGGAGACCGGGGACCCCGTCTGTGTCTGGATCAGGGCCCGTGGTGGAGAAGGGCATGGGACGTCAGGCCCGCGCTGCTCTGAGCTGGGAGAGCAGGGCCCCAGGGAGCAAGAGAACTGCTCGTCTTTCTTGTTTCCTGTTTGCTTTCAAGGGAGAGGAGGCGGGCAGGCCGGGCGGCCCTTCGTGGACCAGTTTGGGTTCGATGTGGTGACGTGCTGTGGGTACCTCCCCCAGGTGAGTGACGCCAGCATTTTGCCTCCATTTCCGAATCAGGTCAGCTGCTCAGAAACATCTGCGGAAAGCTGTGAACTTTGCTTTTCCCTTTGCCAACTTTTAAGAGGTTGACTTGAGGTTTACTCACTTCATACGCTAGATAAGCTCTGGGAAACAAGTTAGGACGCTGCATTTCAAGGCGCCTAAATTAGGAATTTCAGAAATGTTTTGAATAGTAAGCTCAGAGATTGCATGATAGAGAGAGACTATGATTATGATTATGTCATGATTTTAAGGTCGGCTCCCCCGGGAATTCCAGCTGGGATTCTGATTGGCGCCAGCAAAGGCCGAGTGGGGAGGGTGGTGGCCCTGCGCTCAGGGGAAAGGTGGGTGGCTTCTCAGAAGGGGGCCACTGTGTATTTGAGAACACTTCTGGGACTTCCTGGTCGGCGTGGGGGCACAGTGGACACTGCTCCGGTCCTGAAGGAGGTCGTCCAGGAAGCTGCTCCGGGCGGTGGTGGCCGACAGCGGGGCCTCCTGCTCCGTGCCGCGCTGGGGGTGTTTCAGCTGGCTCTGCTCCCTCCTCACTCGCCTGTAACTCGCTGGCCTGTCATTTGTCATCACACACTGCCCCTTGTGCTGCCCTACTGCTGCATGTCTGCCTCGCTTCCCTCTGGGATGGCCAGCACCTCTTGGGGGTGTTTGTGAACAGGCTCCAAGTACCTTGTCACTTTACTGCTCTCTGTCGGGCAGTGCGGCAGCTTGGGGGGCGTGTGTGGCTGGGGGTGGTCAGAGGCGAGCCACAGGGCTCGGGAGGGCCAGTCGTCTGGGCCTCTGTGCCCCCGTGTGAGTCTGGACTAAAGGAACCGTCCTCCAGCTCTTCAGAGTGGACCCCAATGCTCTGCACTGGGCGAGGGTGGGTCTGGGGACCCCCTGCGGAGGCCCCACACCTCCCAGCCAGCTTCCACCCTCCCACGCCTGTCTCTGCGGCCGCCCCTCTAGCGACAGCCCTTTGCCCACGGGCGCCTCCTTCCGCTCTGGGTGGCCTCTGAGCTCAGCGTTCTCCTTTGCTGGCGCTCGTGCAGGTGAATGACTGGCAGAAGGACTGGGTGGCATTCTACACCCAGCAGCGTATTCAGCCCCAGATGGACATGGTGGAGAAGGGGTCTGGAGACCGGGAAGCCCTGGAGCTCTGGTCTGCTCTGCAGGTGAGGGGAGCCCCGCTGTGCCCAGGGGGAGGTGCCACGGCAGGTGCGGCCACTTGGGCGTGGGTCTGGACAGGAAGTGGGTGGGGACGGTGCTGAGGGCGGTGGTTGGCGTCCCTGCCTGGGCCCTGTCCGCGCGCATCTGCTCTGCGCGCTCTTGGCGCCGGGGCGCCTCTGGGAGCGGGGCGTCTGTCTCCCTCCGCTCTGCTGAGGCCGCGCCCCTCCCTGCAGCTGAAGATCCCCGATCTGTTCCGCGACCTGGACATCGTCCCAGCGCTGCTGCACGGGGACCTCTGGGGAGGAAACGTGGCAGAGGATGCCTCCGGGCCCGTCATTTTTGACCCGGCCTCTTTCTACGGCCACTCGGAGTACGAGCTGGCGATCGCCGGCATGTTCGGGGGCTTCAGCGGCTCCTTCTACGCAGCGTACCACAGCCGGGTGCCGCGGGCGCCGGGCTTCGAGAGGCGCCTGCAGCTGTACCAGCTCTTTCACTACCTGAACCACTGGAACCACTTCGGGGCTGGGTACAGGGGCTCGTCCCTCAGCATCATGAAGAAGCTCAGCAGGTGAGCTCGTCCCCTGGAGGGCCGGCCGCCCAGGACCCCCACGGCCGTCTCTCACACCCAGAGGGGCTTGGGACCAACTCCTCAGGCCTCAGGAGGCACGGACTCGGACTCGCTGGGAAGAAAGCCGGGAAGAAAGCCCTTCCCCCCTCCCCCGCCCCCCACGCCCGCCCGCCTAATCCCCAAGTCGTGCATTTCCCGAGGGAGACTTGTAGCTGGGATGGGGACCCACAGAGCCTGGCTGCAGTTAGGGGAGTGGCCGGGGTGCCAGCGCTGCTGCGGAGCTCACCGGTTCAGCACCGGTGCAGCTCCTCCTGCCCCGCCTCCAGGTGTGACTGACGTTCAGGATGAGGCTGCTGGGGGGCTTGGGTCTGGACAGGAGCCTCCCCCTAGGGTCACCTCACCACGGCCAGCTCCACCGTCAGCACATTCCCTTTGCTCTCTGTGTCGCCTCTGGACCAGCCTCAGGCCAAGCTGGTCCGGAACCAATTCTGGGAGTGACCAAACTGCCAGCCTCAGGGCGTCCTTGGCGGATTTAGGAGCCATCAGATTGCTTCTCTTAGCGCCCCACCTTCCCTGCCACGTCTAAAGCTTGCTTGCCGAGCTGGCGTTGTTGGCCTCCGGTAAAACCAGCACTAACGGACCTTCCGCATGAACCTCCAGTGGCTGCAATGATGCCAGAGACTGCCCCTCGTTTAAAGCATAATCCAGTGTTTTCCTAGCTGTTTGCCAAGAAACCTTCCTAATGCATTATGACAATAAATAGGTACAACTGTTGTTTCTGGAGAGAGCAGTTTTTTTCTGGGCTTTGTTCTATAAGAGAGCTTCAAGAGAAGGGTGGGCGTAGCCAGGGCTAATACTGGACTTGGTGCAGCTTGAGCCCCGGCGCCTGGCACCCTGGCAACTTTGGGGAACAGCGAAGGCGGTGGAAGGCCACTGTCAAACTACATTTGCAGGAAGAAGCCAGTGGTGGCCATGGGCACCCCGTGTTTGGGAGGACACCGGTCCCCGAGGTGGTCCACCTGTGTTCTCTGTCCTCTTTCATTTCTGCTCAGGTCGATGCCCGCCTGGTGGCGTTCAAAAGCGCAGCTGACTTCTCCGTGCTCTGGCCTCTGCGGGGAGGGGGAGGACACTGTCAAAAGCTGGTGGTTGTAGGAGTGTCGAACTAGTCATTCCTAGGCCGCCTGCACTGAGATTGTAGCTCATTTTTCTGATGCTGGGGGACTGATGGCTGGCTCTAAGGAGACGGAGGCCGTGAGTGCTGTGTCACCGTGGCACGTGGGCCGCTGTGTTCCCGCACATTGTTACAGACCTGCTCTCCAGGACCGTTTGCTTTTGGCAGGTGGGGCAGACCCGAGGGCCCCACAGGAATAACTTCTGCAGCTGAATCATCTGGGGTGCAGCTCAGGGCCCCCCTCCTCTGCGGTTAGCAAGGCAGGAGCAGCTCGGTCAGTGGGCAGACGCTGCGTGGGACATGTCTTTGGAGGATCTCAAGAGAAGGGTCTCCTTCCATACTCCTGTCATGTGACATTGGGTAGGCAAATGTCCTGAAGGGCGTTTTGGGCACCATGAGTCAGTGGTGTGGGGAGCAGTGCCTTCTGTCTCCTGGGGAGTCGGCCGCAGGACCCCAGTAGGCTAAGAGGGTGAGGCAGGTGAGGCCTCCTGGTCACTGGAGGAAGTGACAGGACACTGCTGTGCCAGTTGAGGGGAGTGGCTGACTGTGCCCCAGGTGGCCTCCTAGGGGTCCTGAATTTCCCTTCTCTGCACAGCGCACAGGTGACCAGGGCTGCGAGCCGAGGCCTGAGCTTTCCCTGACCAAACCGTTAAGAAAACACTTCTGTTCTCCAGAGGGAGATGTGTCACAGCACTGCCCCTCTGGGAGGCCCAGGGAAGTGTCACCGAGGTGTGGCAGGCACTTAAGTGATAAACTGTCACCGGGCTTCCTGGCTCTTGTGACGGTGCAGTACTGGTCATCTTTTTGAACTTTACCATCTGTTGGCATTGTTCATTCTAAAATATTTACTTTTGCACCTAATTTTATATTCATAACAAAATTGTGTAAGCCTCAGGCCTAAAGGCCCCTCGACCCACCAGGGTGCTCGTTGTGGGTTGCCGTGTTCCGTGAAAGCCCCCAGTTGCCCCTGTCACCTGCGGGTGAGCCTCTGCTTCCCGGGCTTCGGGGCTGGCTATGCGGCTCTGGGGGAGTGTCGGGGTTGTGCGCTGACTTAGAGGCATAATTTCAAGGACCAGTTATGGAACCGGTGCCCCGACATTAGCTGCCGCCTGTCCTCACACCTGACCGAATGGGAGATGTGGCCGGACCCATGGGATGGGCTGTGGGTGCAGCTCTCTCGGTCACAGAGAAGAGCTGGAGGAGGTCCATGCCCTGCAGGCGGCCTCAGAGGCAGGGCGTCCAGGGAGATGGCCACTGCCCCGAGCGCCCACCCAGGCCCCAGGTCCCCTCACTGGGACAGCTGTACTCATTCCTTACTGCAGATGGGAACCTGAGTCGGGCGCCTCAGTCTCTGTTGCCGGGAGGGCGTCGACCTCCCCTCACAAGTCATCTCTGGGTGACTGAGGTTAATCTCTCCACCCAGCTACTGATTTTGTATCCTTTCCACGAAAGTGGACCTGAAACAGGCTTTTCTGCCTCAAACAGAGGTTGCCAGTGAACTCTGAGTCTCCGCTGTCCACTCACTAGCACTGCTCCCCGCCCAGGTTTTGCCCTTTCTGGGGTCTTGGGCGTGGGCTGCTGAGTGATCCCCCTCTTCAGCGCATGGCGCATCAACGGTATTAAACTTCCCATGAGACCCCCTCTGTCTGTCTTACCCATTTCCCTTCGTGCCCATGTCTGCTCACTTTTCCCTCCCTCCGACCTCGCTTGCTGCTTATGGAATACCAGGAGCTCAGATGGCCAGCTTAGGACAGCGTGAGGGCGAGGCCCAGAGGCTCTCTTGGGAGCAGAGTGTGCATCTTGAGACATCCTAAAAACATTGGACAACTGAAAGGAAACTTTTAATGCTGGCGGGTGACCCCACCCCCGATATAAAAAGCTGGGGTTCCGAGAGGGCCCGTCTTGCTGCACTCAGCCCCCATGTGGAAGGGTGCTGGTGGCCGTGGACGCCTCCCGCACCCTGCTGTCTGTCGAGGCCGAGGTCTGCAGGGCAGTGTGGGAGGGACACTTGTGAACTTAGGAGCAGTGTTCGGCAGACTTTAGGATTCAGAGGGAACCTGACTAATTACAGCCAAACCAAGGGAGGAAAATGCAAGTTTGGAAAGAACTTTGATTCACCGCAGTGCCCCGAACACGAACGCCCGGAAGGAGATACCGCTGTGCTGCGGACGGGAAGGAAGCCGCACATTCTACCACTGCGCCACACGGGACGTGCGTGTCTGCGGCGATGGCAGGGCTCAGGGACTGGAGCAGTCCCCCCAGAGGCCTCGCAGCCCCCCACCTCCGGTGCGACGGAGACCACGCACTTGGGGTCGGAGGCCCCTAAGACTCCGTAATTTACAGAGTGGGCTGGTGGCAGCACCCGGGGGCTGCAGAAGACTAAGTTCCGGGCAGGAGCGGCTGCCAGCGCTTCTCAGCGCTCAGTGCGGTCTCCCCACCTGAGGGGCTCAGCCTCTGCCCTCCCCATGTTCTCCCAAGAGCTGGCACGGGAAGTTGCCTCCCTGCCTGGGTTTCCCTCGGGCAGAAGTGTGTGGATACATCGGGACGTATTTGGAAACAGCAATCGGAGTGGTGGCAGCTGCCGGATGACAGCCATCTCTGAATTCCGAAGAGGTGGCTGAATTCCCCTCCCTGGAAAGTCATGGGACCTCCTCCCCACTTACCTTGCAAAGCAAATCCTGTTTCTCGAAAAGCCTCGGAGAACTTGGTTTATGGACTCAGGCGTCTCCGTGGCTTCTGAGGAGGCGGAAGCTGGAGTGGACCACGCCTGCCCCTCTCCTACGCTTGTCCCCGGTGGCGGTGCCCGTCCCGTCCCGCCACGCATGCTCCCTGCCTGCCGGTTTGAACTTCCCGCTATTTGTCCTCCTTCCCCCAGTGTCCATCTCACTTCCTCTGGGTTTTTATCAGATGTGCTGTGACCTTTTGTCTGGTGGTCTGAATATTAAAGCTCTTCGTTTCTCGGAAAATTAAAAGAGCCATCTGCCTGAGGGGCGTGGTCTCAGTGCAATTCCGGTGGAGGCTGGACGATGGTGGGACAGCGGACTAGTGATGACACCTGGACAGCGATGACACCTGGACAGCGACTGCCGGCCCCTGCTGGCTCCAGGCTGCTTGCTGCCCAGGCCCGGGACTGGGCCCTCCCTGGCTGTCCGGCTGACAGATGGACGACTGTGATGGCCGCAGGGCCTGTGCCCCTGGCTGCCTCCCTGGTGCCGCTTTCCTGAGTCTCCCGAGGCTCCCACACACGGGGTGACATTTCCCAGCTGTGGGCCGTGTTTTCCTTCCCATGCCACTGGACTCCGTCTTCATGGTCAGGGTAAGCCTGAGAGACTCTTATGCACAGCGACCCCGTTGGTACCTTGGGCTGTTCTCCCACCTGGAGAAGCCCTCCGCCCATAGCGACACCGTGCCCAGGACTCCTGCCGGGCCCCAGGCAGGCTGAGAGGCTCCCTTCGCTCCTTCTAGGAGACCTGGAGGCTCAGGAGTCTGGCTGCTGTGGGGAGGGGACTCAGCTCATGAGGCTGCTTGAATGTGCCCAAGTCACATCTCCCCATTGGGTTTCTGACCACAGATCCAAACTCCAGGGCAGGCTCGGGAGGACGGTGGGCGGGTCAGCAGTGGAGGTGCTCTGGTGCAGGTCCCTGCTGAGGGGTCTGTGTTCAGTCCCAACCCAGGGCCACTCAGCATGGAGCTGGGAGGCCCGGGGGGGCCCGTGTGCTACCTCCCGGCCACCACCACCATGTTCAGACCCTGCCTGGGCAAACGAGAAGGAGGCTTCATCATGACCAGCGTCTCCCCTGGGTGCCGGGAGAGGGCAGCAAGGCCAGGCCCTGGGTGGCTGACCCTGGTAGCTGTGGGACCAACTCTACACCAAAGATTTGGGTGAGAGAGAGAGAGCAGAGGCAGGAAATCATAACGGGCTGAAGGCAGCGTCGGGGCTGGAGGACCCGAGTGCCATCCTGACGCGGCTGTCTGTCCTGCTCAGGGGACAGCAGACGCTCACCCCAGGCGCCTCCCTGGGGAACTGTCAGGTCCTGGTGACACAGAGCAGATGGGAAGGCCTCCAGAGAGAACAGTCTCCACACCGAGACTAAGAATCGAGATGGCTCCAAACCCCTCCACCCTCAGTGGGCTTCCTCAGCATGCACTAGAGGACAGCTGGGGGGCCCTTCCTGCACCTGCTCCTCGGGGTGCCCTGGAGTGTATGCGTATGCCTGTGTGCTCTGAAGGGCCCTCACAGGGTGGCCTTCTCTAATCAGGAGCCCCACTCCCCCTGGGTGGGGTCAGCCGCCTGCTATCAGAAGGCCCAGAGCAGCCTTTCTCTGCTGGGCAAACCCAAGGCCAGCAGTGGGTGTCCCTGGGTGGTGCCTGGGTCTGGCAGGATGAGGTTAAGAACCCCCAGCCTTGTCTGATCAGTGTGAGAACTAGCCAGGCCTATGACCTGTGTCCCAGGGACAGCCAGGTCTCTCCTGGGCTGTGTCCTGTGCCCTGCTGGGTGGGAGGAGTTGGGCCCAGGTCCTGTGAGGGTTCAGGGAACCTCTGTGCAGAGAGATCAGGCCCTACAGGGCCCTGTGCGCCTCCCAGTGCGTGGACCTCGCCTGCACTGCCTGGCACACTGTGTGGACATGTGGGGAGGGCACCGCCCCCGCTTCTGCCCCCTGCCTTCTTTCTGGCTGGCCTTTCCCGCGTGCCTGGCCTGACTGCCCCCCTCCCAGGAGAGGGCGGCCGGGGGCGGGGCCTGGCCGGCAGGCGGGGCCTGGGAGGCGGGACGCCAGGAGCGCTCAGAGCCCGCAGGCCGCGGGGATTAGACACCTCCCCGGCAGACAGCGGCCTGGGCGACCGCGAGCTTGCGTGCCTGGCAGGGCGGTCTGCGCCATCTCCGGGTCCCTCCCAGTAGCCCTCTAGTCCCCCTGCTCCCTGTGCGTCCCCGTGTGTCCCCGTATCCCCTGCCCCCATGGAACAGCTGCTGCGGGCGGAGCTGCGCACCTCGACCCTGCGCGCCTTCGGGAGCCCCGGCGCAGGCTGCATCAGCGAGGGGCACGCCTACGACACGGACTCGGGGCCCGTGTTCGTCAAGGTCAACCGCAGGACGCAGGTGCGGGGGCTGGAGGGAAGGAAGGGGTTGGAAGGGGGAGGGGAGAGAGTGAGGAGACAACAGGAGGAAGGGGAGGGGCAGACGGAGCGGAGAAAAGTTGGATGAGGGGGAGGGGCGCCGGCGGGAGGGGCGCGGGGGAGCGGGCTGGGGATAGGGGTCGAAGGTGGTCCCTTCTTGGGCCGGGCCTGACGTCACTGCCCAGGGTCAGCCTTGGAGCTGACACCTGCATGGCGAGCAGGGTTCAGCACTGCCTGCAGGATCCGGGTTTCCTCAGCGGCAGAACTGATTTGCGTTTTTTGTTTTTTGTTTTTGTTTTTTTTGCCTGCCTGCGCAATTTGCGCAGTTTGCGCAGTTTTCGGTTGTTTGGTTTAACCTCCCCACCTGTCAAGCATGGAAGGCGGGGGCTTGGAGTCCTGGGCTGCTTCTGCCGCTGGCCTTGGGTTTTGCTCAGCTTCTCGACCCTCCTCAGCAAGTGGGAAGAGGCAGGAAGGAGGCCAGGCCCTGGTTCCTCTTCATGAGTGGAATGGCCATGCTGTGTGCCCAGGCCCCAGCAGGCCGCGGAGGGCCACCCGGTTCCCGAGGGGTGCATGGTGCTGGGAGTGCTGGCTGTGGGCTGGAGGGAACCCAGAGAGACTCCTCCCAATCCCCACAGCACTGTCCATGTCTGGAATGGACAAGGGCTGGGACGGGCTCAGCACCTGGCTCTGTGGGTGCCAGGACCCTTGAGTATGACTGCAGCACCTGAGCCTCTCAGGCTCACCCTCGGGGAAGTGTTTTTAGGGTCAGGGTTCAGGGTTATGCTGGCCTTGGACCTTCACAGCTGGACCCCAAAAGCTTCCCCAGGCTGAGGCCTCAGCATTCACTGCTGGCACATATCAGGTGCTCAGTGATCGCTCAGAGCAGGTGACCAGCACGGCCTTGGGGACCTGGTCACCCCCACTCCCTGACTGATTCAGGATGCCCAGCTCCGCTCCCCTGTGGGCACCCTGAATTGAAGCCTGAATTCTTTTGCTGGGCGGGAGTAGACGTGGCCTGGCCTGGGAGACTGGATTCTGTAGCTGGAGGTGACACAAATCGAATCAGTAAGCACACTTAACTGCGGTCGCGTGTCCCTAATGTGAGAGTCCACTTAACCTAACGGTGGAGATCCGGGGGAGTGTTTTAGGAATAGGAAGCTCCTGGGTTCCAGTGGAGGCCGTCCTGACATGTTGGGGGGCTGTCTTCTTTCTGGGCGGGGTGCACAGCTCTGAACTAGCCCCCAGGCCTTGCTGGGTGCTCCTCTCTGGGGGTCCCTGCACTGGAGGCTAGGCCCAGCCGACCTCCTCGCCCCTGCCTCCCCCTGCCCGTCACTGTGGTGGGCCACCCTGGGCCACCCCGGGCCACCCTATGCTACTCCTCCTTTTGCTGTGATTGCTGGAGGCAGTGAGGAGGGTGGGCAACCCGGAAGGGGACCCAGGCCCCCACGAACCTGAGCCCCGAGGCACCCCACTGGCACTCCCTGGCATCCCACAGTACCCACAGTACCCCCAGCACCCCAGAACCTCCTCACCTCTCAGAGCAAGTGTTCCCCGCGGTGGCATCAACATCCTGCCCACCCAGAGCCCCAGCTCGGCCTCCCCCTTGCAGCCCCGCTCTGTCCTAAGGGGCCACATGCACTTGCTCTCTGCGGGGCGGGTGCCTCGCTCCCAGCCAGCTCTCAGTAACTGATGGTCCTGTGTGCCCGTGATCCCCCGCCGCGGCTTCTGTCCGGAGCCGCGAGCCACAGCTCGGCTGCAGGGGCCCCTGCTGGGGTCAGAGCTCATGGCGCTGTTCTGGACGCAGGCCCGGCAGATGTTCGAGGGGGAGGTGGCGAGCCTGCAGGCCCTCCGGAGCACCGGCACAGTACGGGCCCCTCGGCCCATCAAGGTCATCGACTTGCCGGGAGGGGGGGCCGCCTTTGTGATGGAGCACCTGAAGATGAGGAGCTTGAGCAGGTGAGAGCGTGCGTGTGGGGTGAGGTGTAGGGTGGGGTGCAGCCGCTTGCAGAGCTGCCTACATAGCTCAGTCCAGTCACCAGAGGCAGGGACCCTACCCGCCATCCTCAATGGTGAGAAGTTCTTCGTTTCTGCCGTGGGTCTGGTTTTGGGCTGGCCTGGCTCCATTGAAGCCGCACCAAGCAAGCGTGTTTGAATGTCCCCTTGCTCATGCCCGCTCAGCCTGGGCAGCGTGAGGTCTGCTCTAGCATCATCTGAGGCCCACCATTTTTCCTAATCGCTAAAGTTATGCATATTCGTTGTATGGAGGTGGAAAATACAAACTCACGTAAAGAATACATGACACCAGCAGGGACTTGCCGCGGACGACACTGTAGTGTATGACTGTCAGCCTGGTCTTTTAAGAATTTCTTATTAATTTTATTGGGCCGATGCCGGTTCAGGTACACGGCTGGGTAACAGGGCACCCGCACACCCCACTGTGTGCTCACCGTGCAAAGCCTAGTCTGCTTCTGTCACCCTCCACCCTCTTTGTCCCACCCCAACCCCCACCCCCTTTCTTATATGTGATTTACATTTGTTTTTCCAAAAAACCAGGAGCTGGAGTTTTCCTCAGTGTTTCGCCGAGAGCTGGCCCTCTAATTCTCGGCGTTCGTCAGGCTCCTGTCAGAGCCCTGCTTACCTGCTCTTGGTGCCTTTACACCATTTTATTTTCGGGGAAAGGTTATTGCCTACCGTTTGTTTTTCACTTTTTTCCTCTTAGAGCAGAGAGAGTTTTTCAGGGATTTAAAACATTTCTAAAACCGGAACGTGCTAGCTGGTTGCTGCTGCTTCTTCCTTTAATGGGCTGCTTTTCTTTCTTCCTCAGCCAGGCGTCCAAGCTGGGAGACCAGGTGGCGGAGTTGCACCTTCACAACCAGAAGCTCAGGGACAAGTTGAGGGAGCAGGAGAGCACAGTGGGTGCGTGCAGGTCACTTCCGTGCGCCCTCGAGCCAGGCGCACACCCCCGGGCGGGCACTTAGGGCGCCGTGTGGATGGTGGTCGGATTGCAAACCTCTCCCTTCGCAGTGCCGCGTGAGACCCAGGCTGCTAAGGATGAGTTTTGCTGGAGCTGAGAGGAAAGTGGGACTGGCTCGTGCCCCTTTAGGTCCAGCTCTGTGTCCGGCGTGCCCGAGGCGGGAGTGTCCCGGCTGATCCACACGTTGCCTTGTGGCTAGCCCGGCCGGCACAGCCCCAGACCACCCCTGTTCTAGCGCCGAGGCCAGGCCACCGAGGAGGACACCGCTCTTTCTGTTGGCAGGGCGGAGGGCTGAGGGAGCCGTGCCCCAGCACGTGGCTAAGTTCGGCTTCCACACGGTGACGTGCTGCGGCTTCATCCCGCAGGTGAGTGCTGGGTGAGGGTGCCCTCGCTTAGCCGATGACCCGAGGCCCTGGTGTGACAGTATGCCCTCCCTCGGGCGCCAGGAAGATTAACCCCTGATTTCTGAAAGCAGAGGGTGAGCTGTGGTACCTGGGATGCGGAGCTGTGCCCGGAGGGGTGGGAAGCCGTGGGGCAGGTGGAAGAGGTCTCTGAGCAGAGGGAACAGCACGTGCAAAGGCCCCGTTTTGGGAGGGCGCGTGATGAACGGGGCGGGGGACTGAGGCAGCACGCGAGCTCGGGGATTAAGTTCTGGTCACTCAGTCCCTCTCTGGGCCTTTAGAGAGATTATTGGGCTGCTTGAGATGTACGTCACGTGACCAACTCCACGGCTGTAGAGTTTTTAGCACAGTCACGATGTCGTGCAGCCGTCACCACTTCAGAACTTTTTCATCATCCCCAAAAGTAACCACATACCCACAGTGGTCTCTCCACACCCCTCTGCCCCCGCCACTGGTAACCACCGATCTCTTTCTGTCGCCATGGACTTGCTCATTCTGCGGGGCTCATGTGGGTGGGATTCCCGCACTTGACAGCCTTTTGTGTCTCTGAGGTGTGGGCTTAGGGAGGTGCTCCCAGATCAGGGTCCTTGCGGCAAGTTGGAGGCAGACTGAGGGATCCCAGCCTGGGGCAGCCTCACAGGCGGGCTTGCTAAGACCCTCTAAGTCTCTGTGGGAGCCAGCTCCGTCAGTGGCTGCACACCTGTGTCGAGCCGGTGCCCAGCGCAGTCACAGCAGTGTCTGGCAAGCGTGGCTGAGCGAGGCTTGTTGTCCTGCTTCAGATGTCAAGTTTAAGAGCTGTGGTTGGCCTCACACAGTGGCTTTTCAAGAACCAAGGAACGAAGCCATACACAAAACCCCAGTGTGTGTGCGAAGCAGGTGGAACGGGTTGGTCCACGAGGGACATGGGCGTCTCTCGGGTGTCCCCTCAGAATCCAGGATCAACGAGCCAACTTGGATAGCCTGCAGCCGGCCAGGAGGGGGCGAGGGACCTGGGTGATCACCTGGTCCACCTCCCTGTGCTATGACAAGGTGGCCCTGGATGTAGCCCCGGCTTCCAGGAGGCTCACCGCTCCTTGGGAGTGGCAGCTGTTGGTGGCATGACGCTGAGTACTGGGCTTCTCAGACACCAAGCGCACTGAGCCCCAGTGGGACCACTGGCCGGTCTCACGACAAGCTCGGCTTCTCCCTAGGCACCATTCTAAGTGCTTTATTGGGCTCAACTTGCCCAGTTGCCATAGCAACCCTATACAACAGCCAGGTGAGGAACAAGGGCTTGCCACCCTGTGTCCCTGTGGTTGTCTGGGGAGGGGCCTCCCACCTGCTTGCGAGGCGCACGTGGCACCAGGAGTGTGAGCTTAAAGACAAGCGGTCACAGCACCCAGCATGGGGGTTCCCCATGTGGAGGATGCTGACCACGGAGGGCAGGCCTGCTCTCTGGAAAGTTCCTCCCTGGGAGTTGCTCAAAGTGACACTTCAAATAATAAGCTTTATGTCTTTAAAAAAATCTCCATTGATGTAAAATTGGCAGGAAACAACCACACCTAATTAAAGTATACACTTTGGTAAGTTTTGACATGTGTATGCTCCAGTAACAGGACAGTGAGTGTGTCTGTCACCCCGAAGGGGCCATCGTGCCCTTTTGTAATTTCTCCCTCCTGCCCCACCCTCGACCCTGTCACTGTGAGTTTGCATTTGGGGCATTCGGTACAAGTGGAATCACACTGTGCACTCTCCTGGTCTGGCTTCCTTTGCTCAGCGTCACTGTGTCGATGTTCAGCCGTGATGTCACGTGTGTCCTAAGTCCAGTATGGACAGACAGACTGCATGGACACACCACAGTCTGCTTTATCTGTTCGCCTGTTGATGGACGTCTGGGTTGCTTCACAAATAAAGCTTCTATGAGCCTTCGTATGCGGGAGTCTGTGTGGACGCGCGCTTCCATCTGTCTTGGGTAAATACTTGGGAGGGAAACGACGAGGCCCTGTGGTAGGTTCGTATTTAACTTTTTAAGAAAGCGCCCGAATACCTTCCGAGGTGGCGGTGCCGCGCACGTTCCCTCCGGCAGCGCCGTGCACGTTCCCTCCGGCAGCGCGCGCTCCGGTTCCTCCCCACCCTCGCCACGCTTGGTGTTTTCCGCTTTTGTAAATCACAGCCATTCTGGTGTGTGCGAAGCGGTACCTGGTGGAGGCTCTGTCGCCCCCGCTGGCTAACGACGTGGGGCATCTATCGTGTGCTTATGTGTCAGATGTTAGGGGCAGAAATACTTGGGTTGTTACGTCCTCATCCGTTGACTCCGTTTTCATTGTGCAATGACTCTCTTTCCCCTGTACTTGGTGACAGTCTTTGCTCTGCCATCTTCGTCTGACACTAATATAGCTGCTCCCGCCTTCTGTTGACTAGTGTCAGCGTGGTACATCTTTTCCAACCTTTTAACCTAATTCTGCTTTTATATATGAAGTGCGTTTTGTGTACACAGCATACACTTGGGTCTTGCTTCATTTTTCCAGCTTGTCCATCTTGTCATTTAAGTGGGGTATCTAGACCCTTTGCATTTACTGTGCTGATGGATACGGTTAGGTTTGGATCTGTCACCTTGCTGTTTTTTATTTGTCCTGTCTGTTGTTTGTGATCCTTTCCTTCTTTATTTACCCTCTTTTGGATTAACTGAGTATTTTTAATGATTTCATCTTCTCTTTGTTGGCCGTGTGTTTTTAGTGGTTGGTCTGAGGGTTAGGCGCATTCTGGGTGTCATTGTTCTGGACCACCAGCCGCAGCACCAGCTCCCTTTCTCTCGTCACCCAGGTGAATGAGTGGCAGGACGACTGGCCGACCTTCTTCACCCGGCACCGGCTCCAAGCGCAGCTGGACCTCATTGAGAAGGACTATGCTGACCGAGAGGCACGAGAACTCTGGTCACAGCTACAGGTTGGCTCAGCAGTTGTCCCCTTGGGTGGGGGGACAACATTCGCGTGGGGCCTCTGGTGGAGCTGAGCCAGAGGAGGGACCGCTGGGCCGTGGAGCAGAGCTGGGCAGGTCATGGGCGCAGAGGCCCGACTGGTGGACTGACGGGGAACTGCGAAGGGGCTGGGACCTGAGGACATACCTGGCCCTTGTGTACCTCTCACCCGCTAGGTCACCAGGTACTTAACCTCAGACTCAGCTCATGAGGAACACAGGAGCCTGGCTTGTAAATGTTGGCATTTACTGTTACTTTCTCTTCCACTTTTATCCTGTTCTTTTCTGCCAAAGCATGAATGGTTCACCTCTTAGAGATGCGGGCAGCAGATGCCCCAGCGGGTCTGCTTTCAAAACATAAGTCAAAATGTTAAAAACAACTCATATATCAATCTGGGGTCGACATGTTAAAGAAATATTATTTAGTTCACTAATGTAGTAACCCGTAGGATACAAAATTGGTGCAGACACGCATGCGCTGTGAAATACGAGACTAGTAGAGAAAGTTGGCTAAGTTACGTCCAGGAAACCCCACCTGGGCTGCACAGTTCCCGTTCTACAGGACAATGAAACCAGAACCTCCAGGTTCTCTCCTGCATGGGAACCGCTGGCGTGGTGCCAATCTGGGCCTGAGCTCGCGGTCAGTAGTGACACAGTGACACTCCCCTGCAGTGGGAGGGTCTTTGTCCCTGGCCCTTGTGGGCAGCGCCGTGTTGGACCCTGAGCACACACTGGGCCATCTTTGCCTTATTTCCAGGTATCTGACAAGGAGACTGTGGCTCATGGTCCCCTGATACCTGTGTGTCCGATGACTGTTTTCTTAGGTGAAGATCCCGGATCTGTTTTGTGGCCTAGAGATTGTCCCTGCCCTTCTCCATGGGGACCTCTGGTCAGGAAATGTGGCCGAGGACGACTCGGGGCCCATTATTTACGACCCGGCTTCCTTCTATGGCCATTCGGAGTTTGAACTGGCAATTGCCTTGATGTTTGGGGGGTTTCCCAGGCCCTTCTTCACTGCCTACTACCAGAAGGTCCCCAAGGCGCCAGGGTTCGACCGGCGGCTGCTGCTCTACCAGCTCTTCAACTACCTAAACCACTGGAACCACTTCGGCCAGCAGTACCGGGGTGCGTCTCTGAGCACCATGCGGAAACTTCTCAAGTAGCGCCACCTGCCCATCACACGATGAGGGGCGGCTATGCCACAGGCAGCGTCAGGGACTAATAAAGCCAGTGGGGCTTCGGGGATGGAACTGCTGTGTGTCTCAGTTTCACCTGTGTCTCCATCCTCTGTGCAGTCGGGCTAATTTACAGGTGCCCAGACCACCTGAAGGTCTCTACCACGCTTGTTACAGATCACGGTCTGGGGTGTTTTGGATGTTTCATGAGAGTGGTACAGACCTTCTCACAGATCTGGAGTTGCCTAGGAGGAAGCCGATGTCATGTTTTTGGC
Source organism: Pteropus medius (assembly GCF_902729225.1). NCBI lineage: Eukaryota > Metazoa > Chordata > Mammalia > Chiroptera > Pteropodidae > Pteropus > Pteropus medius. The sequence goes on along the minus strand of NW_024355990.1, from coordinate 271,985 downwards.
TCAGGCAGAGTTGGGGACCATGAGGTGGGCCCCACCTCTTAAGTGACACCTCTGGGGTTAAGTGGGGCTCCAAGTCCACCCTGAGGTAAGACAGATGGAAGGAAGGGCCCCAATGTTGTGGGGACAGGTATTAGGGCTGAAGCCATTGCCCAACCTCTCACCTTCACCCCCCTTTTCATCTGGAGTGTTTTCAGCTGGATAAAAAGAAGGGTGAAGGCAGGGAAAGAGTCCTGGGTGGTGGGGTGTACCCCACAGCTAGACGTCTGCGGTATCTAGGGTTTGGGATATGGCGGGCTGTCATCCTTGAAGGCATTGGCTTGGGGACAGGCAGTGACTGGGCAGGGTCTGCAGGGCACCGTGGCCGTCCACGGGTGTCTCTAAAGTCAGGACACCACACCATTACCATTCCTTGGAAAATTACTAATTATTTCGTGGCGGTATCAGAGCCAAATTCTCTTTTCTGTAAAGTGTGGCTGTCTAGCGGGCTCTGTTCCCACCGCAGACACGGAAGTCTTAGGAGTCCACCCCCAACGTATCCTTCTGAGCGTCTGACAGTCTTAAACACAAACTGCCATCGTGGGGCAGAACCCGCCTGTCCAGGAAGTGCTGGCGGTAGCTTGTGTGCGCACAGGCGGCCACTGCGGACCAGGGGGCAGCGGGTGGGCCTGGGCTTGGGGGCGGTTAGGAGATCCAGGGGCTGACCACTGCACCGTGCCCATGCCCCCGGGGCCAACTCGCTCCCACCCACCCACGGATTCATATGCACCGCCCCCCACCACAACCACCCACGGGCCCGAGTCTCCGCCCCAACGCACCCACGGGCTCGGACGCCACGCCCTGCCCCGCCCTCCCGCGCCCAGGCTTCGCCCCGCCAGGGCTCTACTCCTCCTGCACCGCCCCATCCCAGGCACCCCAGTGCCGGGCGCCCGCACCCCGGCCCCACCCCACCCGAGCGCGGCGCCGCCTCCGCGCGGACACTTTTGGCGGCCGGCGCGCTCCGTAGCCGGGCCGGGCGCGAGGTCGGAGGTCGCGGGGCGGGGCCTGCGTCGGCTGCCGCGAGTCCGCCTCAGGCATCCGGCTGCATCCCGCATCCCGCATCGCTGTGCTCTGTGGGGCGCGGTCTGGGCGTGGAGAATGGCCCTGAACGAGAAGCCGGCCGCCGGCGCGCCCGAGGATGGGATGGAGGACGGACCGGAGGACGGGGCGCTGGCCCTCGGCGGCACCCTCGAGTCGTTCGGCGACAGCGCGGAGACGCGCGCGCTGCTCGGCCGCCTGCGGACGGTGCTCGGGGACCGCTCGGCCCGGGAGGGCGCCCTGGAGCGGTTCCGAGGTGCGTGCGGGCGCACGCGGCTCCGGGGGCGGGCCCCGCGTGCATGCTCCGGGGCTGGACCTGGCTCCTTCCCGCGACCGCCCGTCCGGGGGCGGCACCTGCGAGAGCCGTGGGTTGTGCAAGGGCGGCCTCCCCCGGACGCGGAGGGCAGTGGGTCCTCCCTTTCCCACCCGCCCGTGGGGAGGCTCAGGGTGAGGACAGGGGTGTCACCCCCCACCCCCTCAGCAGTGGCCTGCACCTCCAGCCCCGCTCCCATCGGTCCTGAGACCGCAGCGCAGCACGGGCTCCGCTGGCCGTGCGGGCGGGGGCGGCAGGTGTTACACAGACCTTCGCGCGGAAAGCTGTTTTTATCGAGCCACGTGCCAGCCAGAGCAAGGACCAGGCAGGCCCTGGGCGCGCTGGCCCGAGGCCGGGTTCGGCCCTGGAGCTGCCCGCGCGCGCTCTTTCGTACCTTGAGTTTGGGGAAGGCAGGTGTGAGTTTGGAGAGGCTTTTCACGGGCTGCAGATGGAGGGCGTGGGAGGAGGCGGGGCCGGCCAGCTGTGGGATGGGTGCCTTGTGCCAGGGCAGGAAGGGTTTGCTCCTTCGGCTTGGCTGTGGGCAGCAGGCCGGGAAGTTCGTGAGTAAGCGAGATGCGGTGGCTCCCGGGGTGGGCCGCTTGGCAGTTCTGGAAAAGTCACCGGGGTTAACGCAGTTTCAGCAGGCACTCGGGCGGGTTCGGAGGTGTGCTGGTCTCCCTCCGCCTGCAGTCGTTAGCTACGTCCTCTCTTCCACCCTCTGCGGGCTCCGTCCGATTTAGGACATCTCAGAGTTTTCTCCTTGTCACGGGAGAAGGTGCAGAGTCATGCAGCCCAGAGCGGGCAGGGGATTTGTGTGGTGCCGCGGTTCTGGGGACACCACCTAGAATGTGTAAGTGGCAGACGGCGACCTCGGCTCCACCAGACAGAGGCGCGCAGCCTGGCGTGCTGTGGGGTGGTGGATAGCGCTCATGCCAGGGCCCTTGGGGTGACTCTCCAAGTTTGCAGCGGTCCGTAACGGATAATCAAATGATTCCCCAGGACCCCACAGTTGTAATTGAGTAAAGCCATCTTTGTGGACCCTTTGAGCTGAAGAAATTTCCTCATAATTTTGTCTTCCTCGGTTTGTTACGACGACCCTCTGGCTTCGGAAGAGGGGTGGGGTGGCCAGCTGAGTGGAAAGTGCGTATGCTTCAGTCTGTCCGTGGGTTTGAGTCCTTGCTCTGCCACTCGGGCTGGTCGCTTGATTGCTGAGCAAGCCACAAGCCTGAGGCCAGGACCCGGTGGCCTTGAGAAGCTCACCCCAGGTGGTCCCTGCATGGGCTGGAGATGAAGTCAGCGGGGTGTGGGAGGCTTGGGGTATATGTGTGCCTTAGTGATGTTAATTCTCACATTGTCTTTCTTTTTAGTAATCATGGACCACTACCAGGAGCAGCCTCACCTGTTGGACCCACACCTTGGTAAGAATAGAGGATGCTGATCTTGATTTTGGTCATTCCATTACAGATCGCAGAGGCTTTGGTGTATGGTGTGTGTGTTTGCCTGCAGAGGGTGTTGGGATGAGGAGCCTCGTCTTAGTCGTTAGCAGGGCCCGGCTGGCCAGTTCTAGTGGAATCGAGATGGTGACTTGAGTTCCAGGTGTCCCTCTAGGCTGTGGGCAGTATACTGGGGCCGCTTTCTTCCTCGCTGCTCTTTAAAGAACATGTCTTCTGCTCATGTATGTTTTTATCAGCCTGTTTCTGGGCATGCTTTGCTACACAGGGCCAGGTGCTTCGTCTGGCTCACCATTTAATCCTCACAGCATCTTTGTTTTACAGGTAGAGGCAGTGAGGCTTGGGTTTGCTAAACTTTTACATAAGGAGAATGATTTGTCCGTTTCTCATTGTATTTTTTTTACCTGTTTCCTGCGGATAGTAACTTCTTTCTCTCCTGAAGAAAGTAACACAAGCTTCTGGCAGTGTACTTGGGAAGGAGGAGGGTATCAATAGCAACAAGTTGAAAGGCAGGATGGGGCGGAGGGTGGGCACATGGGCCCCGGGGCAAGACCCCGGTTTACGGCCCAGCCCCTACTCTGCTGCCCTGCATCCGAGTTCCTCACCTGGGAGATGGGGGTTGGGGGTCGTCAGCACCGCCTGCCCCACGGGCTGTTGAGATCCAAGATGTGAGAGTGTTGGGCACGCGGGTGGCTTTATGGTGCACACACGTGTCCTTTTATGAAGTGGGCTGGTGCCGTGCGGCGGTTTCTCCTTCAAGTAATGAATGGGTTTGTAGAAGGTAAGCTCTCCTAGCTCTCTTCCGTTTCAGGGGAATAACTCTTGGTCGACAGCCCGTCTGGCTCCATGATCTTCCCTCACCCAGTAATGCCAGGTCCCATGTCTGAGTTTCTTTTCTAGGCGCCTGCCTTTTTTGCCTCAAAGTTTTTAAACCGGATGTTTCATGAGGCTGTGACGTGCTCTGGGCCTTCTTACACCCAGCTTCTCACCATCTGCCCCACAACACCATTCTTTCATTTCCCTTCCTGTTCTCACGCTGTCGTTGTGCATCTTCTGTCGTTGTTATAAACCGTACAGTATATTGTCACAATTTCAACTTCAGTTTTTTTCAAATAAATTAAAAATGAGAGAAAAGTCTTTACTGTTTATCTATGTGTTTACCATTTTCACCTGTTTTTTTTTTTGTCTCTATAGGTTGTAGTTTCTACCCATTACCATTTATTTTGTGCTTGAATAATTCACTTTAGCATTTCTTCTAGAGTAGGTTCACTGGTGAGGAATTCTTTTGGCTTTTGTTTGATTGTTTCACTTTAATTTTTGAAAGGTGTTGCTGGTTACAGAATTCTGGGTTGACACATTTTCTTTCAGCATTTAAAAGGTGTGGTCCTGCCTTTGTCTATCTGTTTATTTATTTATGCATACATGCCTACAGCACCTGGTCTTCCTAGGTGGTCTCCCATCCAAGTACTGACCAGGCCTGACCCTGCTTAGCTTCCGAGATCAGACATTGGGCTCGTTCAGCGTGGCGTGGCTATAGATGATGGACCGCGGCTCCACTGGGGTGCAAACCCAGAACCTTCTGTGTGTAAAGCAGACATGCTAACCACTATACTATGGAACCACGTCCCTGCCTTTTGTCTTGATTTGGTTCAGACGTGGAGTCTTCATTCTTTTTGTTTCTGTATGTAACCCGTGCTTTTCTTTCTGGCTGCTTTTAGAATTTTATTTTTATCGCTGGTTTTTAATAATTTGATTGTGACATGCTGGTTTTCTTCCCGTTTATCCTGGTTGGAGTTTGTTGAACCTTTCGAGCATGGGTTTATGGTTTTCATTGAATTTTGAAAATTTTTGGCTATTATTTCTTCAGATATTTTGTAGTCGCCCCTCAGTGTGGAAGTGTTCGTTGCTGTTTGCGTTCTCCCGTCTTTTCTTCTGCAGTGTCCGGTTTGCTGTTAATCCCCTTTAATTTATTTTTTTTAATTTAAATTAGTTTCAAGGATACAGTACATTGGTTAGACATTTATGTAGTTCCCTTTAGTTAATTTTTCACTTCAGATCTTATTTTTTCCAGCTCTTGAAGTTTTTTTTTTAAATCTTGTATTGTCTCATATCGTTCATGTTTTCTTTTACATCCTTGAGCATATTTGTAGTATTTATAGTACTCGTTTTAAAATTTGTATCTAATAATTCTACCATCATTGTCATTTCTTGTTTCTAATGACTGCTTTTCTTCCTGTTGGGAATCACAATAGTTTTAGACAATCACATGTCGTACTTTTTGAGTAGTCGGTGGACATCGTGGTTGTCATATGTTGGATGTTTGAAGTTGTTTCTCTTTAGAGTGATAGAGTTTGGCATGCAGTTTAATTAGTAGCAGATCAGCTATATCCTTTCAGTTCTTTTCAAGATTTGTCAGGGAAGGTCTAGCTTTTTCTCTAGTCTTTCTCGAACTTAGCCTTATTACTAAGGAAGGACTTTTCTGGAATGTCTGCTGGTTCTCTGGGTGCTCGGCACTCTGGCTTGATGTGATTTGTGAGCTATGGGTGAACTCTTCGTCTTAGGCGGTTGTTCTTACCCAGCTTTCCGGGCTACCCCTGTGTGTGTGAAGATTTGGCCAAAGACTTGAGGGGTCCTCTGCAGACTTTGGGAGCTCATTCTCTGCTTTGCTTCCTCTTTGGTGCTCTCTTTGAACCCTAGTCTCTGCTTGAGACCCCCTTGCCTGCACTGAATTCTAAAAATTACTTCCTGGTAGACAGCCTGGGCAGCCGCAGACCCTGTCAGTTTGACACTGCACTGCCTGTTGTTCCAGTGTCTGGAGATACATTTGTCCTGTATGTGTCCAGTTTCCTGGTTGTTCGTTGGGGTGATTTCATATCATTGGTTAGAACCAAGTCAGTGCTAAATCATGGTAGTTGTAGCAGGTGTTTTTTGTAGAGCATGGTATTAGATACTGATTTGAGATGGAATATCTTTAAAAATAAGAATATTTTTCCTGCATGTTCAAAGTAGGAATGAATGTATTAATTCTAATGCCCTTTTAGAAACTGTTAAGATGAAAATTTTTTTTTTTCTTTTGCTCTCTTGATACCTGGATTATATAGGGTTACTAATATTGAACTATTCTTACATTTCTAAATGAACCCTTTTTTCTTTTGGCATTTTGTTTAAATATCATACTGATGTTTAATTTCATGCAAGTGTGTATCTTTTTCCCTAGAATGGATGTTGAACTTGCTGTTGGATATAGTGCAAGATAAGACGTGTCCAGCTGACCTTGTACATCTGGCTTTTAAATTTCTTTACATCATTACCAAGGTAACATTTGCATAGCACTTTATAACTGACAGAAAACTTTCTCCATGTGCTTGGTCTAGAAGTTACCTTCCCAATGTTATTTCTTGAAGATGGTCCACACACATAAGTTGTGGGTTTCATGCGTTCCTTTTACTGTACTTTGGGGTCAGATATTAGTGATCCAGGTGGTCTTTTGGCTGCAACAATGTCTGAGATATTTAGCATTTTGCATTTGACTAGATCAGGTACCACCTAGCCAGAAAGGAAGAGAGACAGAGAGAGAGATATGTGACTAATTTGGAAAAGCTTTTACAAGGAAAAAGCAAACAGACTGGGTGGACATGGAAGTGCTTCTCAGACTTCAATGTGCAGATGAAGGTCTCAGGGGCCTTATTAATATGGAAGATTCTGAGCAAGTGTGTCTAGGGTGGGCCTGGTGCTCTGCATTCTCACATGCTCCCAGGTGATGTCCGTATGCTGGCCTGCACTTACGGCGTCGCTTCTGGTTTTGACTGGAGGAGGGACTTGGCCGTCTCAGGGTGGGTTTGTGGTTCTGCGGGGCTACACGTTGCAGAAGCACCTGCTGTGAGGCGGAGAGAGGCCCTTGGCCGCTGAGAGGGCATCGGGGCCTGGCTGGCCGTGAGCACACTTCTCTGCAGCTCAGTTGGCCGAGCTCAGGGTGCCTCCTGAATTGTAGCACCCCTGTATTTTGTGGAAGCCTTAATGGATTTGGGGACCCCTGAGGTTCTCCAGGACTTATTCTTCATAAACATCAGAGGGCGATTATATAAACAAGGTTGAAGAAACTCCTTAGTCGATAACGGATCTGTGTTTCTGATGACCACATATGAAATTTATTAGTCACATTGGTGCAGAAGATGTATTTATGAGATGACTTAAGTAAGCAAAGCTAGTTTTACGTAGTCTTAGTAAGTCGAACTGCAGTAATATGTAATTCTCTTTGATCATTGGGTGGCATAGGTGTTAATTTTTGATGAGGAAAGATAATTTTGCTACTTTATGTATTTTATAATGATGTAATCAGTGCCTTTTTTATTTGCTAGGTTCGAGGATATAAAACATTTCTTCGTTTATTTCCGCATGAGGTAGCTGACGTGCAGCCTGTTTTGGATCTGATTACAGATCAGAACCCGAAGGACCACGAGGCGAGTGTCCCTCTCCTGTCACTGCAGGGCTCTCCTTTCTGCCCTCGTTTGCTCACTTCTGCACCGGCGACTTCCCCTTCCTGTTTCAGTTTTATCTTAAGTCGTTTTGCATCATTCTTGTTTCTTTTATTCTTTTGGCATTCTCTCTTTGCATATGTTACTTTAAATTTCTTTCAAATATATGCCCTTTACAAAAGAAAAAATGTGCCTGCCTATAGGGTGGCGATCAGTATATCACCATCTGATTTTTCTAGCTTGGAATATAACTATGTTGGTGTCACCAAAGTCACCCCAAGTTTGAGGATTTCCTAGGACTATTCACAGCGGTCAACAGTTGTCCTTATGGCTATGATTTATTATTACAGCAAAATCGGCAAAGGGACAAGGCACAGGGGTGAAGTCCGGTTTCCAGAGCCTTCTCCCAGTTGTGTCATTCAGAGCACTTGTAATTTGCCAGTGCTGAGTTGTGACAACACGCGTGAAGTGTTGGAAGGTCTTAGAGACCAGCGCCCAGGATTTCTGTTGGGGGCTGCTCACGTGGGTGCTCTCTGCCAAGCACAAGTTCAAATCGCAGATGCCGGGAGGAAAGCAGGTGTTCCATTGAGCCGTGTGGTTTGTACAGACAGTCGAGGCACCGAGGGGCACCCTCGGCAACCTCCCGAGGTCAGGTTCCCAGATGCCACCTCCTTGGCTGGCCCGTCTGAGAGAGCGTCATGCCTGTTGTGGGGGTGCCTCTCTGTGCGGGGCACTTGGAGGCTTGCTCAGCCTGTGATGGCTGCAGACCGGCTCCGTGCAAGCACCTGGCTCAGGGGCAGATGTGGGTGGGCCTGTCCCACTCTCCTCTGCTGCTTGGCCGAAGGACAGTCCAGGGTCAAGGTGGAGTCTTGTTTTACTGACCGCTGAAAATAGGGGCACTTGTCTTCGACTGGAACTTGAGAATTTTTTCTTACATCTCCTGTTCATCTTTTTATCTGCTTTTCACCTTCTCAAAGGCTAATTGCTCACTGAGGGGTGCCAGCGAACAGAAGCCATCATACTGATGTAGTGTGATTTTTTTCTTTGCTCGCTTTGCTGTTTCTTTGGTCTGCTGGGACAGCCAGCCAAGTCCGTGTGACGGGCATGTGGTGGGATTTGGGGGAGATGCAGAGGAGCCAACGATGGCCTGCACCCCAGGTTGCTGGCGCGGTGGACATTGAGTGGGCAGGGTGGGCAGCAGGGTGGACAGCAGGCAGTGCGGTTCCCTCCGTCCTTACATGGGGGTCATTTCCCTTTGCTTTGACCCCTCAGACTTGGGAGACTCGCTACATGCTTCTGCTCTGGCTCTCCATGACCTGCCTGATCCCTTTTGATTTTTCACGCCTTGATGGGAATCTCGTCACTGAACCTGAACAAACGCAAAAGTCCGTAATGGACCGGATTCTTGAGATAGCACAGGTGAGTGTGGTCACGCAGTCGTCTCTAGTGTTCCAGCATGCTCATGCTGTCTCGATAGTAGGTTGAGTTTTAGGTGCATTTGTGACATTTACAGATTAATCCAGCTGCTGTCGCTATTTTTCAGTGAGGTGAAATTCTATTCCATAACTGATTCTGAAATTATGATAATTCATATAGAGGTCAGGGCGAATTACTGTAGCAGGTCTCGTTTCTTTGTAGATATTGCAGATGCTCTGTTAAGCATAATGATGACAGGTTCCATGGGGCGATGGTGAGAGAATAAAGCCCGCATTTAATTTAATTTTTAACTTAAATAATACATGACCATTTTAGGAAAACCAGAAAGTAAAGAGAAGCACGAAGGATATTAAAGTTCTCAAATTCCAGTGTAACACTCGTGTGTCTTCAGACCTCTCCTGATGTAGACCGCGCACATGGACGCAGCGTACTGCATCATCCATCACTGCGTACAAAGCCACCCTAAACTTTAGTAGTTCCCCGCATGGTTATTGTCCCACAGCTTCGGGGAGCCTGGGATTGGGCTGTGGCTTTGCTTGGCCCCCCACCTCGGTCTCCCTGGGCTGCAGTCCAGGCGCTCAGGGTGGTTGGCAGTAGACAGCTTCTGAGGCTGGTGGACTGAGGGCCTTGGTTCTTTGCAGGCTGTCCCTTGGCCTGTGGGTGCCCCCCAGCAGGACAGCTTATTCTGTCATGGCCAGTAAGGGGCAGGGTCTGCTAGCAAGACGGAAGTCACTGGTATGTCACCAGGTCATAGGAGTGACATCCCTTCCCCACCACATTCTCTTGGTTAGAAGCAAATCGCCGTGTCCAGCTCACACGGGAGGGATTACCCAGGGCATGAGGCCAGGGCCAGGACCAGGGCCCTCTGCCTGCCACACCTGCTCGTATCATCCAGTGAGCACCGCTGTGTGCCAGACACCGTTCTGGACCCTTCGTATATTAACTCATTTGATCCTGCTGATGAGGCAGTACACCGTTTTTATCCACATTTTGCCAGGGAGACAGCAGGCACAGAAATAACGAACTTCGCTGGTTTGTTTTCTTGTAAATCTGGTGGATCCAGATTTGGACCCCGGCTGCCAGGCCTGCACACTTCACGGCGCTGCCCACTGCCCGCTGGAAGGACGGCCCTCGGCTAGACATCTGTCTGTCCTTGTCCGTAAGATGTCTCCTTCCCTCGTCAAGGGAGGAGGTGCTTGCTGTGCCCTGATTCTGAATGGTCTCTCGCCGACGGACAGTTGTTTCTGGCTGTCTGCTAGAAGCAGCGCAGCCTGGAGCGCCTTCACATCTGCGTGTGCCCGTGTCCGAGTGCACCCGCCAGCGGGGACCAGTGCCTTGGCACAGCTCTGGCGCTGCGTGGCGCTGCTCTGCAGGCCTGTGAGGAAGGGCTTTGTGTGAGTTGAGGTGAGAGGTGGACCGCCTCGAAGATGAGCCTCCTAGGAAAGGCGTTCGTGTTAGACCCAGGCCTCTTCGTGCTGAGCGTCCAAAGTCTGCTCCTTGGGCACGCTGTCGCAGTGGGGTAGCACATACGTGTTTCATTTTTCTGCAGTTTTTGCAAATGTGTTTCAAGGGATGTGATCACACGCGGTCTGTGGTTTTGGCACTTACCTGGAGGCGAGCACAGCAGGTGGCCGCTGTAGCTATTGGTTCAGGTTCAGGAGTGGTTCGAGCAGCTTTGGAGTTTGGCCTCTGTCTGTAAGCTCTGTGAGCTGGGGCTCTTGGGAAGCTGCTGAGTGTGGGTCCCTGAGAGTCATGCTGTGTGTAATGGTGCCTGTCCTTTGTCCTCTCTTGTAGTCCTACTTGGTTGTCAGCGACAAGGCCCGAGACGCAGCTGCCGTCCTTGTGTCCAAGTAAGTGCCCTGCCGGTGCCCCTGTGGCCGTGTTGGTTGACGTATGACTGATGCATTCTGAGAAGGTTTATCTTACGTGTTCTTCTGTGTTACCTGTGTGTCTGTGTTGTCCTCAGAAAGGGTCACTGGGCCTTCTGAGCCATGCTTCTCTTGCTCAGGCCTGCTTCCACATCTGGAAGTGTACTTTTATTTCTAATAAAGCTTTTCTTTTCTGTTGTTTTTTTTTAAAAAAAAAGAGACACTGGGTTGACGGGCCTGGGGAGTCTTTCCTACTCCCCAGTGTTCTGTTGCTTTCTTTAAGGGAGCACAGGCTCTCTTTGGGGGCGGGAGACCTCTGAACCTGGTGTGGCCACCGACGGTGCTGTTAGGGGCCCCCAGGCCACCTGATAGGCCCATCAGCTGAGCGGAGCACAGGTTTAGAGCAGGTGCAGCAGTTACAGCTTTAGGGTGGTGGCAGTCAGATGAGCCTTTGAGAGTCCCTTAGGAAATGGCTCACACTGGTTTGTGGGATCGTGAGCTTTGACTGGGTCGTTGTGGCTCAGGATAAAAAGCCCCAGTATTCTGTGTCAGCTGACAAGGGGCCATGCCCCAAGCAGGTGAAGTTGCTTTCATCTGACTCAGGCTACGGGCTTCGTGTCGCCTAGTAACGCTGGAGACACGTGGAAGCTGAGTGCACTCGTTCTGTGAGACGTAAGAATGGGAGGAAGCAGTTTTTCTAAATCTTTTGTATGACGTGAGGTTTAAAGCATGTATGTAGGGTTTATAAATACATTAGGAAATTTGGCTGTTTTCAGTCCCTTCCACATTCGTGAAAGTCGAGAATTGGCTCAAATCTTTCGGGTGATTTGATTGGGAAATGGATAGCACCACATTCAGGGATTCAAGGTCGCCTTATAAAGATTAAGTGTCAGATCGCCATGACCTTGCACAAAGTGGGACGAGAAATGCTTAATTTGTAGGGCAGTCGGGGCTTTGGGTGAGGTATTCGTTGACCCGCAGGGCCGAGCCAGAACGTAGGAAGCTGGTTTTCGTGGTGAGGGCAACCTGTGATCCGCCTGCAGTGCTTTGCCGTGAGGGAAGCTCACTAGGCACATGCCTCTCGTGGTTTTGACAAGGACCGAAGAGCATTAGGGGTTTCTTTTTAATTGTAAGTTACATGTGTTTTGGGAAATAAAGTATAAAATACGAAATAAAACTCCTGCCTCCTTCCCTCCCCCAGAGGTGGAACTGCGTTTGCCCTTTGCCCTGCCCTGAGTGCGGCACGTTCTGTGTGCAGGCGTGCTGGTGCCAGGGACGCGGGCCTGGAGCTCTCCGTACATGTGACTGTGGTGTGAACCGGGTGTTTGTGCAGTCTCCTGTGGGACGTGTGGACTGCTGTCACAGAGGTTTCACGTAAAGCTTTGTACCATTCTGGTCGATTCTTCGGGGTGGGTTCCTAGGAGTGGAATGAGCATTTTAGGGGTTTTGAGTGCAGTCAGTGGGAAGGCTGAACAAGTGGAAAGTCACCTTTCCCTGTTTACCAACACTGTGCAGTCTTACAAACGTTTGCCAGGTTTAAGGTAGAAGTGTTATTACCAGAAGCACTGCCAGGTAGTGGAGTTAGCCGAGCCTGACTTTGTGGAGCTTCGTGCCCGTGGGGTCGGAGGTCAGAGGTCAGGACACCTTCAGTCTTCCTTCCCTGGTGTCCTCTAGGGAGGGTGGCAAGGGCGGGTTAGATGCAGCCAGTGCGCTCGGAGTGTTCTGGAACGGGTGGGGCCGATGACTGGAAGAGCTCTTGGAGCTACTCTAGGTTAACCCACCTCATAGTTCGTCCCAGGCTCTAGGCGTGTTCTCATTCGCTTTCTCTCCCTTTTTTCCAGCGGGTCGTTACCGTACGGCCGTGGGCATGAAGGGCGGGTGGCGTGAGGCTTCTGTCCGCAGCGGCTGTTTGTTTTCTGATAGTTCACGGAGGAGCTGCCTGTCTGCCTCAGCCTGTGCTGGGTCGGATGGCCTCCTTCCACTGCTTGCTGGAGCCACACCGGTTTCCTTTAGTAACAGCCTTAAACGTCGGCTGTGTTGTATGTGACTCCTGACGCTACACTCACATTCAAGCGTTACTTCATAGAGATTCTTCAGTGGAAAAGTGTGCATTTATTCTTATCCACGACGTTAATTTTAAAAGCAGGTATTTCCGTCTAATAAGCAAGGTGGGGTCCATGTGGAAAAGCTGGAAATTTTGGAACATAGAAAATTAGAGAAAGCCCCACACGTTTGTGGTTCTGATGCACGGTGTTCGTGCTGAATTTCTTCTGTCGTTTCCCGTGCTGTTATGACGCTGGCTGTGCACCACACTGTCTCTGAGAAGTGTCTGGCTTCGTCCCTTAACTTCACATCGCCGTCGATGACGCGGCTCTGTTATAGTCCAGTTTTGGGGCACTCTGATAGCTGGCGAGGTTTAACACTTTAGTGACCCTTGGTGACCTGACTTCTAATGCCTGTGGCTTTCTCGGGGCCTTTTCTCCACCAGCTTGCGCTTTCTCTGCATGAAGGGTGCTAACCTGCAGCGATAGGGTGGGCTGTATTTCTCCCAGCCGGTTGGTGGCCTTTTACTTCCTGCTTTGGTCTCAAGTTTTAATTACATTGTCGAAACAGTAATTTTTTTCCTTTTATGTGTTATTTTCATGCTCGAAGTCTCAAAAAGAGATTTCAAAAGTAGTCGTTGTGGTTTTCTACATTTTCATTGTTTAACGTACAGTTGTGAACAGCTCGGTGTAGGGCACACGGTTGCTCTCTCCCCTGACAGGGAGCGAGTTGTTCTAACACCGTTTCACTTTCCCACTGATTCGCGATGCTCTTTAAACACGCACGCACGCACGCGCACACACACGTAGGTGCAGAGTCGGGTTTGCCCTCCACCTGTGCTGTTCGCTCTCAGGCCGCGTCACTGAGTTAGGCAGCGTGTGGTGACAGTGCTGCTGAGGGTCTGGAGTGGCTGCGTGCCCGCGAGTGTTCTGCCTGGGTGCCCTTCGTCTCTCCGACAGGTCTAGCTAAGGTTTCGTAGACCATTCCTGTGGGCTTACCTTCCCGAGAGGGGCACAGTGTTCCTCTGAAATCCCGGCATGTGTCGGCTGAGCCCCAGGTGGGCAGCAGGTCATTGCTCCTACCCGGGAAGGAAGTGGAGGATTCTAAGGCTGTTGGTGTGTAGGAGGTCCTGTTTCTGTAAGTGTACGTGTTCCATCTATGGGAGGGAGATTTTTTCCATTTTTGCTTATCTATTTTTGGATCTCTGCTGTAAACATATTCCTTTTTTTAATGAGAGAAATTTTTAATGTACTATCATGTGCTTAAATCTTTGCAAGGAGCCTTAGGTTTTTACCTTAGTCTAGAAACTCACCTATGGGGTTGGTTCAGGAGTGGACGTTGGCGGACGGGCCCACAGGGAACGCCCGGCTCTCATGTCAGGTGCTGTGCTGCAGCGGAGCGGGGCTTGTCCGGGAGGCCAAGGTCCCAGCCGCGTCTTCCGGATGCGCAGGCTTCTCCGGAGGGCAGGGGTGGGCGGGTGGTGAGCAGGTGTGCAGCCTGGAGCGTCTGGCGCTGTCACCAGAGTATCACCTTGGTGGGCTGCTCTGAGCCTGTGCCCTCGCTTGTCGAGGGCAGCCCCTTGTGGGCACAGGGCCTGCACAAGATGTCCTGTGAGTGCTGGTGTCTCCAGCTCATGGGCTGAGGCCTCAGGGCAGACTGAGGAGCAGGTTGCTGTGGGCATGACCCGCATCCTATGGGCCCAGAATCATGGGGTTTTAAATGGGACAAAGGAAACAAGTTGGGTCCCCAAACCTGCTACCGACTCAGGTCGCCTGAGAGGCAGATGGTGAGCAAGATCCCTGGGCCTGCTCCCCAGATCTGCTGAGACAACATCTTAGGGAGGGTGCGTGAGCTTGCCTTTGTCAGCCAGCATCCTAAAGCTTGATAAAAAGTCTTGGTGACCAGTGACCTCAGGGGCTGGGGGACAGGAAGCCAGTCGTGGAACCCTTGCTCGGCTCCTATTTTCTGGCTCAGAGCCCATGCTTTACCCCGCAGGCTGAGCTTCTGGAAACCGGGCGGCCATCCTGGGGGAAGGGAGGGGCTGTGTGGGGTGGGGGGGCCCTTGCAGAGGTGCCGAGGTGCCCTGGGGGAGCCGGAATCATGCCGACCCTTACTGGGTAGCTGGCCTGGTGCAAACATGCGGAAGAAGCTGTGGGCACGTCTAGAAGTGAGGGTTTGCTTCCCTGGCGTTGGGGCCAAGCCCTCCCCAAGTGTGTTTTGTGGGGCGCTGTGGGGAGTGCGAGGCTCTTACAGTTCACAGTCCTGTGGCCTTCCTCCTGATGCCCTTGGGGGTCATCCGTGCGTCTCTTGGAGAGCCCACCCTCCCCTCGCTCAGCTGTTTCCTTCGTGTTCGTGGTTCATTTCCTGTGTTTCTGCCCCCAGAGTGCAAGCTCTGCCAGGAGGGCAGGGGCTCAGCCTGAGCGGCAGAGTCAGAGCTGAAGACACAGTCGGGGATGGGCGTGTGGGCTGGCTGGGGGCGCAGTGCCAAGGCTTTGGTGGGGCAGCTGGAGGCGGCTGCCAGCCTGGACCAGGTGCATAAGAGGGTGAGCAGCAGCTGGAACCCCCTGTCTGAGCTTTGGGGACGCAGAGATGAGTTGTCGCCTGGGCTGTGGTGCTGTGGATACCAACTGGACTTCTGCATGGGGGAAAGGCGGCCCTCGGCAGCTGCAGGGAGAGAGTGTGGGTCTGCTGTGGGCCGACCTTGTGTGTGGCTGCGTCGTGTCCCCAGGAGGAGGCGTGGGTGTTGGTGGGGCTCCCCGGCAGTGGTGGGGACAGGTAAAGGCGGTCCTGTGGCGAAAGGCGTTGGGATGAGGGGGCGCTCAGGAGGGGAGAAGGAAATGCTCGGGCAGTGGAGAGTGAGACTGTGTGTGACCTGGTGCGTGATGAGCTTGCGTCAGCACTGGGGGTGGGGGGAGGTCGCGGTCTGGATGGCGTGTTAGGTGTCTGAGCTGAGGTGCTGGGGAGGCGACTGTCCTGGGAGGAGGGACACAACGTGCCAGGGCAGCACATTGATGGGGGACTTGGTGGGAGGATGGGAGGGGTGAGTGCTCATTAGTTGGGGCCTGAGTTTAGCTGTCACCAGCCTCTTTGTTTCCTTCTGGCAGGTTTGTCACACGGCCCGATGTCAAACAGAAGAAAATGGCGGGTTTCCTGGACTGGAGCCTGTGCACTTTGGCCCGATCCTCCTTCCAGACCATTGAGGGGGTCATCGCCATGGACGGGACGCTGCAGGCCTTGGTAAACACTGCCCCAGGGGTTGGGGGAGACTCGGCTGTCAGCTTGGGAGGCTGTCCAAATAGTGGGACGAGGTCTGTGTACTCTGCAGTGGGAAGTAGTTGGAACGCAGGGAGGTGCTCAGCCCTAGTGGGGTGCTGAACAGTGTGGTTTCTCTCCTTTGGAGGGGTCTTGGGGTACCCCGCCTTGGATTGTCAGCCAGGCTTTCTGCCTCCGTGGAGATGGGTTGAGCCGGCCTCACGTCGCCACTAGGGGGCAGTGGCGCTGCGGAGCTGGGGCGGGTGGGCGGGCGGGCAGGGGCGTGCCTTCTCTGCTTTCCTGCAGCCGCTGCTGCAGACCGCGATGCTGGGAACCGGCTCTAGTGACATCAGGCAGGCGGGCTGAAGTTGGATTTTGTGCGGGCACTCAGGTGAGGCTGTCTGTGACAGCCGGGTCAGTGAAGGCCTGGCGCCCCTCCCTGGCCGTCCTGCTTTGCTCATCTGTGCCCTTGTCCTTTCTGCTGCTGACGAGGAAAGATGTGGTTTCCGTGCGGCGGAAGAGAGGGGCTGCCGCGCCCTGAGGCTCTCACGGCCTTCTGCTCCCTTGGGCTCGTGCCTCTGCTCCCAGAGTGCGGTGGGCCAGGCTCCGTTCTGCCCGCGTTGGGGGAGCCGGGCGCCACGGACAGTTGGAATGGAGGTTTTTGGCTGTGACTCAGCGTGATGCGTCTTTTGGGTGTTGACCCGTCACTTTCATTGGCTGGCGCAGATTCTGATGAGGCAGAGGAGGCTGCGAGGGCCATAGAAAGTGAGGCCGATGGCGATTACCCAGGGCAGTGGGCACGGGGCGGGAGGGTGTTGACAGCTGGGTGTCTGTAGCTTTCCATTCATGTTGCCCGAGTTTTCAAGAGGGATTGCTGCTCCAATGATCATGTTTCAGGACATTTGAGAAAGAAACTTAGAAAAAATAAAACTTGTTAACCTGTTGAGGGTGTATGTCTTTTATATGCTTTCTTTCATTCTGTAAATAAATGTGATATATATCATTTTTAAAGAAACTGTTGTGTAATTCACATACCATGAGTAATTCGCCCTTTCCAAGTGTGTAAATCAGTGATTATTTTGTATATGCGCAGGTTGTGTGACTGTCACCATCCACTTCCAGAATATTCTTATCACTCCTAAAGGAAACCCCACACCCATCAGCAGCCACTCCCTACTCCGTCATCCCCAGCCCTTGGCCACTACTAACCTACTTTGTCTCTGGATTTGCTTGTTCTCAACATTTTGTATAAGTGGAATCTGGCTTTTTAAATTTAATATCATGTTTTCAAGCTTCATCCTCATTTCTTTTTATGGCCGAGTAATATTCTATTTATGGGTATTCTTAGCTATTATGATTAATGCTGATGTGAACTTTGGTGTATAAGTATTTGAGCATATGTTTTAAGTTCTCTTGAGTATGTAATAATAGATATTTAAAAACTTAATAATTTAAATATTTTCTGTTTCTGAGAGTTTTAAAATTTTTTATGGCCGCACACCTGTCGTGCTGATGAAACCTGGGGTGTCGGTGTGTTCAGATGCACACGGAGCTCTGATCCCAGCTGCACATCGGGGTGGTGCCGAGAGGATTTTACTGGGCTCTTTGGCTTAATTGCTGTGATGGGGGGGTCATTTGGCGGGGGTCTTTCCTGGGAGGCTGCTCAGTGCAGGGGGGCGCAGGTCATGGTGTGTGCCCATTGGGCCACTGCGGCGTGGATCTTGGGGGAGTGCGTTTTTGTTTTAGACAATTCTGGTGAAGGACGCCGATGGGGTCGAGATGATTTATTTGAAGGTTTGAGTATAAGTGGATTTAATTTTTTGCCATGAGTCACATTGAGCAGTCTTAATGGAAGGTATGACGAAATGTAGCCGGAACCTGTCAGTCCACTGTGGCCTGCAGGGAGAAGTTAGACCCGCCCAGGCGTGGGCACTGCTCCAGGAGGGGTGGGCACATTCGGCCTCCTTGGCGTCTGTGACCTTCTTCACGTCTATGACCTTTACCCAGTCAGGAGCCTGGGTTCTTGACAGGCTCAGGGTCTCCTGCAGCCCCCTGGTCCAGAAGCCACTCTCTAGGGTCCACTGCACGTTCCCATCAAGGCAGCGGGGCTAATAGGGCGCCTTGCTCCTGGGGGGCGGGCCTGGAGCCAGCTCTGACCGTCAGAGGCACCTGCAGACAGGGGCAGCGCTTCTGATTCTGCTGTCTTGGTGCTCCCTTAGGAGGGGGATGCTCTTTCTCTTCCTCTTCCTCCTGTGGAACAGAAAGGTTTCCCCAGAGGCAGAATGACGCCAGCCTGCGCCCCGCTTACTGGTTGGCAGGGCCCCTTCTGGCAGGGCGCAGGCGCGTGGCCGCACCCCAGAGCTCTCCATGGGCGCCTGCCTGCTGCAGCCACCAGGGTCCCAGGAGGGAGTGAATGCAACCGCGCCAAACAGCAGCCCCTTGGGGCCCTCGGGTGCCCGGTGCACCCCTGGACAGCCTGGGCCTCTGGAGCCAGGCCCCCCTTCTTTTGCTGGAAGGGGCAACGTGCTCTGTGTTGCTACTGCCACCTGGGCAGGAGGAAGCTTGTGGGGCGCCGAGCGTCCTGGGCGGGTGAGCGGAGAGCGGGGAGCGGTTTCGCCATGAGCTCGTCAGACCTGCACAGCAGAGGCCGGCGCCCGGCGTGCCGAGACCTGCAGGTGTGTCATGCTTGAGGATTGCATCTGTTTCCTTTGATGCACTTGGCTTCGTTTTCGTCCACCTGTTCATTAGTGTGGGCTAGGCGAAACAGGTGAACTCGTGACAAGCACCATCGAAACCCGGAGCTGATTCTTTTCCCTTGAAGCATAGCCCTCTCGCAGCGATGGTTGTGAACTCTTGAGAGGGAGGGAAACAAGGGTTTGGCAAGGTCACTGTGCTGGGAGGCCCCTTTGCTCCAGCCTTTTAAAACCCCCTTTGGTTTAGCCACGCACTAAGAGTTGGGATTAATGCGAATTGAGAAATTGACGGAAGGAAAACATTAAAGTTGAGTGGCGGTCGCTGGAACATGCTGTACCAGCTGATGGCTGCGTGGGCTTGGCTCTTTCTGCTGGGGTGGGAGATCCTGGGGCGGGGGAGGCAGGGTTTTGCCCTGCGCATGGGCGTTTGGGCGCTGGAGCCAGTTCTTCCCGAGCGGAAGCGGCGGCGTGCTCAGTCTGTCAGCCGTTGGGGTTGCGGCCCCCACTCGGTAGAGCTTCCGCGCCTGTCTTATCACTGACAAAAACGTCCATGTTGTGGAAGGAGGAGCATGGCGAACAAGCACGTGAAAAGTGGTCTCGGTCACTCTCTGTCCCTGCGGTTGAGTCTGTGGGATGGCCTGGTGCCCCAGGCAGAGTGCTGCCCCAGCGCCTGGACTCCCCAGCTGCGGTGCCTCTCCTCTGCCCTGGGGGCCGCTGTAGCAACAGGGGCGGGGCCCTGCTGCAGCCTGGCTGGGAAGGGAGCGATCACCTCCTCTGGCGTGGTGTCAGGGCCATTAGCACTGGGAAGGGAAGCCCCTCCATGGCCCAAGACACTCCCCGCGGGGGCGTGGCTTGCCCATGGTTTCGTCCAAGGTTCTGTCTGGCGAGCAGACAGACTGTCCGGCCGGGGTTCTCAGTCACAGCGCTTGCTGTGGGTGAAGGGCCGTGTGGCAAGAACTACTTGAACACGTGTTTTCAGAGCTCCTGTTGCATTCGGCGAAATGAGAGGTTCTGTCAGTGTTTTCGTTGGTGTAAATAAAGATGATGAGCAGCCAGCTGACACTATTTTAATTTCCAGTAAACTCAGCATTTTACACAGGGCCGGCAGCATGGGGGTGGCATGAGTCATGTTGAAACCTGTGTGCCTTGTGGCACGCCTTCAATTCCACTGGCAGGTCTGGTCTGTACACCTGCTGTGTGATGAGGTGATATGTCCTGCTGGACAGGTGCGTGCTCGCAGGTAGCCCGGCCGGCCCACGCTTGGAGGGCAAGGGGACTCGCGGGTCATAGGCTGTCCTTGCCTCTCAGATGCAGGAGCACATCTGTGCACCTGCTGGCGTGGGGCCCATGTCCCCAGTCAGGGCTAGTCTGGCCTGTGGCCTCCCCTGCAGGCTGCACTCCCCTCACCCAAGGCTGCCCTCACCCCTCCCTCTGAGACAGGTGTCCCTCAGGCAGGACACCCTCCGAGACAGGTGTCCCTCAGGCTCTGTGTGTGGCAGCCGACATTCCCCCCTCCCCTCTGATTCGTCTTGACCTTTGGTTCTCGTTCTCTTTCCTTGGATGTGCCACGTGTCCGAAGTAAGTGCGGTGTCGCTTCTGCCTCCTTCCCCAGCCCGTGTAACAAACGAGGATGCTGGGTCCCGTGGAGGAGGCTCTGAGGTGTGGCCTGGCCTGGCCCTCCTCTCTTAGTTTGGTGATCACCTAGTTTGTCTGCCCCCTTGGTGATCTGCCCTCCGTCTGTCCCAGGGCCCTTGGCCTAGAGCGCTGCTCCCTCCAGATGAGAGCCGGACCAGTCCCTTGGTTCCTGAGCTGCAGCTGTGCTGTGTCCTTCAGTGGTACCACTCGAGATAGCTGGGTGTTAAAAGGGACCCAGGAACAGGGCACAGAGCAAGCATTGCTTTGTGTGCCCTGGGTCCTGGCAGTGTGCACGCCACTGCACATGTCACCAGGACAGGACGAGCAGCAGAGCGTGGGCCAGCAGTGGCGGAGCTTGGATGCAGGCTCTTGGTGGGCTCCGGGCGGGCGGTTCCTTGCCATGGTCGGTCCTGCTCAGGCCGCCGCCCTGTCAGAGCCCATTGCTGAGCTCAGCTCTGTGCCCAGCTAGTCCCCGGGCAAGGCGCGTCTGCTCTCCTCTTCCTTCCAGTGTCTCCACTGGGCTCACACGTAGCGGGAGGGGAGCGCCTTCTTTTGGGCTGAGTGTGACCCCTCCCTGCTTGCAGAGAAGCACAGGCCCCTTCTGAGCCCAGGGTTTGGGGAGTTGATGTGTAACCAGGGACACCTCGATGTCACTGGCAGCTCGGCTTGTGACTCTGCACGGGCTGTTTAGAGCATGTGAAAGTGCTGGCGAGTGGTAAGGTAGTAAGACGTCGTCATGAGCAGATTGATCAAATGACACAGGAAGTTAAGCCTGGAAACGATAAAGTCACCGCCATCAGTGTTTTCTGGGCTTTTGTTGCGCCCTGCACTTCACAGATGGGACACAGGAACTTGGGGGGCCACACCCACTCACCCTCCCGGCAGGCGTGTGTTGTAGTGGGGTAGGTGAGCAGAGACCCCGCAGGCCCCGTCTCTGGATGGGAGGGGTGTCAGGGACTGCCACAGAGGGCGGCCATCTAACTTTTATCCCACTGCATATTTGAGAGTAACAGGACGCGCTACTCCTACTTAAGCTGAGGCAGCAGTGCCCACTGGGCTTGCCTGGACTAAGTGGGGTGCAGCTGCTCTGATTCGATGCCCTTCCTGCCCTGGCCTGGGGTGCCTGTCTGCCCAGCAGAAGCAGCTGCCCAGCCCACGTCCCGCTCGTGTCCTGCCTTCTGTTGACTGCCAGTCGGGCAGGCCAGACCTCTGCCGTCCAGCGAGAGCTGGCCGCAGGGCAACTTCTTCTGAGGTGAAGGGTTTTTGACATCCCTTCCCCCATGATTAGGTGTCTCAGGGCACACTGCACCACGTACCCCGTGGAGGTGTAAGGGTGTTCTGGTGCTTTCTGGCTCTCCCCCAAACTCAGAGCCTGAGGGAGCAGCCCAGTGTTTCTGCTCAGTGGGTGTGTGTTCTGGGAATGGCCAACTTAGGTCTAAAGTGTGTGAAGTTGGATTTGAATTTGCGTGGGGTAAAGTAACTATAGTTTTGTCTTTCTCATAAGTTAAATCTAGGGAAGCATTCATAAAGTTAAAATGTTTTTGGACAAATAAAAGGAATACCTCTATGTTTACTTAGGAAGTATTTCTGATCTCTGCCGTTCATTCGCATTTCTCAAAGTGGCTCAGTGAAGTGGGTTCTGTCATCTCCGGTGTCACACACCCAGGAAGCTGAGGTCCAGTGAAGGCCGCTTCCTGCCTGGTCACTCAGGCGGTGTGGCGTCCGCGTCTCTGCAGCT
Source organism: Pteropus medius (assembly GCF_902729225.1). Taxonomy (NCBI): domain Eukaryota; kingdom Metazoa; phylum Chordata; class Mammalia; order Chiroptera; family Pteropodidae; genus Pteropus; species Pteropus medius. Next base: position 250,006 of record NW_024355990.1, on the reverse strand, counting down.
GAGCCGTTCCCAGTGTTGCCCTGGCACCATGTCGGTTCTGAGGTTCGGCGGATGGAGTGTGGGGAGCTCCCTCTCCTTTTAGAAAACCTCGAGTTCGTCACGTGACTCAAAGCCGAAGCAGTCCAGAGGTCTGTGCTGACGTCGCCGGCCCGCGCCCTGCTCCCATCAGCACTGCCCCTCTCCCCAGAGGCACTCGCTGCTTCTGAGGGTGACCGCTGTGTCCCCGTGTGACGTGAGCCCCGCCTGGCCCCGTCTTCCCGTCTTCATGCACCGGCTTTGTCTGTGGGTTGGTTGGCTTCGCTCTGGGTCGGCAACGCCGGCACGGTTCTCAGGTGCCGTCCCAGTTGGCTGCCTTTGGAGCAGTGATACCGAGTGGCCCTCCTTGTCCTCTGCCTCCACAGGGTCCCCTGCCCCACCCCTGCCTTGCGGGACGGCCACGTCACTGCTTCTCTTTCCCTGCCACTCTGGCCCAGACCCTCACTGCAGCGTCGTGCTCTGTCTGCGGTGGCCGCTGGCCCTTGGACAGCGTGGTGGGGACTGCGTGGGCCTGTGTCCACACACATTTAATGGCCCGTCCAGAGGCCGCCTGCGTGTTCCGTCCGAGGTCGGGAGCCCTCGCGTGTGGGGGGGCGGGGGGCCGCTTCCGTTCCCGGCGGGGCGCGCGGGCCGGCGTCCCTGTCCTCCACTCGCCAGGGCTTGCTGTCTTGGCACTCAGCTTGCAGAAGCAGCAGCAGCACGGTGTCTCGAGAGACGCTGCCAGGGTTCTGTTTCCTGCTCTGCGGCCCCCATGTCCTTGTCAAGGGCTGGGGGGCCGGGGTGATGTCGAGTGGCTTCTGTTCTCTGATGTCCCCATGCAGCAGAGACTCCTCTGTGGCACCGCGGGCGGTCCACCTGGTGAGTGCCGGCTGCGCCACACTCCCCGCTGTGGGACAGCTTCCTCTTTCCTTTCTGCTGAGCCAGCTCCCTGAGCCCCTCAAACATCCAGTAAGAGGAAGCCCAGGGATCCAGGTGACTCCCCCGGTCACACCCCAAGTGGGTTCTCACTTCACGAATTGGGGTCGTTTCAGGTGTGGGTGTGGAGCCCAGGGCCTTGCCTGGCTGCTCTGTAGCACGCGTGCGTGTGGGCGCGGGCGCCTTGGGAGTGCGGTGCATCCTGCTCTGGGGTGGTCCTGGTTCTGGTTTTGGGCTGAGTGGACGCGGGAGCAGTAATGGCAGGAAGCTGGAGCATGCGTGACTTTCGACGGGGGTTTCTGAGGCCTTCGTGGGGTGTTTTCCTCGAAAGTGGAGGGTAAACTTTCAGGTTGAGGATTCAGGGGGCTGCAAGGTCTGTGAGTTTGGAGGTGGTCGCTGGTCACAAGGGGAGGTGAGCCCAAGCCTGCACACTAGGACCCCCGTGGACGGTGTCCTGTGGGCCCAGGGAACCAGCGCAGTGGGCGAGCTCTCAGGAGGAGGCGGGAGTGTACGAGAAGCCAGAGGGCCTTTCTCCTCCGTGACTGAGAACGTGAGACTCAGGAATAAATCCTTGGACCCCCTCACCGTGTGTGACATGTCCACTTGCAGCTTTTATCCTTTGCTGTCTTTATGCACAGGTGGTGGCAAACCCAGTGAGGTGTGTGCCTCTCCTTCCGCTGGGCTAATGCCCGTAACCTTCAGCACGGGCACACGTCCGTGAGGAAGCCCCCTCCCCTCTGTAAGGGGCTGCACCCCTTTCTCGCTGCACTCTGCTGGTTCTTCGTCTAGTCTCTGATGCCTTCCTTTACCACGTACAGACACTGTTCTCTTGTTGGATGCTGAGCGTTTAGAAGAAAAGCTCTGGAAGACGTAATGGATTGTTTTGATAATTTGCTTTTAATTTGTAAATGAATTTGCAATATTTTAATAGAACCTCTTTTTTGTTTGTTTTTTAGGCACAAATATTTAAACACGGAAAGCGTGAAGACTGTTTACCCTATGGTAAGGTTTATTTGTAAGATGGTGTGTTCTGTTTGTCCGTGTATGATCGAGTGTGTCCCTGTCCTATTTTATTCACAGGTGCAGAAGTTTGTAACTTGCTGCGTTCAGACACTTGCATAGTTCTTTTTTCTTGTTGTTTTGTATGTGTTTGTGTATTTTGATGATCCGACTTTTAGGCCTCGTGTAGAAGGAAGGTCTGGGTTCCTGACGCCGACACCGGGCCCGGGTTCTGGGCACGTGGCGATCTAGACGCAGCTTGGAGTCTTGGGCTTGCTTCCTGGGGCCCCGGTCACAGCTCTGTTCTCCCCGTGGCTATGGCCACATCTTGTGCCCTTTTACCTCATTCTTTTAATTTAAGACTGAATCTCAGTTTATAAAAATAAGTCCAGCGATTCTTGCTGCAGAGAGGTTTACTCCTTGGACTAAGAGGAATTTCTGTGTGTTAGGTATATGAATCAGATTCGAGTAGCAGTTCAAATAGCAGAGTATTTTTTGAAAAAGCTTTTATTGTGAAAATTTCAGACGCATATAAAGGAAGAGAGCACGGTACAGGGAGCCCCCATTTCTGTCACAGGCCTCAGATAGGTAGTCCCACTCCCACGTTCGCCCCGCGCACCACACCCAGACGCCTACCTGCCGCCTGCCCCTGTGGCAGGTCTCTGAAAGAGAGGGACTCTCCAGAGACGCAACTTAATATCATTGTCACACCTGCGAAGGTGGGTGGTGATCGCTGCCCTTTCACGCGGTGACCGCGGGGTCCCGTGCAGGGAGCGCGGGTCTCTGGCTTTACCAGCAGTGCGTGTTCCCGGGGAGCCACAGCGCTGTTTGAGCCCTTCAGGAAATTAGATGCTATTGCAACTTGTCTTGAAACTCCGCCCTCCTTGCCTCTCCTATGAAACGCTGTCCTGTGCACTGCTGGCCTCGGCGTCCCCGACGCCCCCCTCATGTCCCCAAATGGCCTTGGCAGTGTTTCCATGCCAGTGGGGCCCCTCCTGCCCGGTGGGTGCCGTGTGCAGCTCTCTCTGCTCTGGCAGCCGTCGTCACCCCTGCACGGTGCCATGCGGGTCCCCTGTAAACCGTCCGCAAAACCCCACAAACACCCAGATCCATTGCACGGTCTCGTGCCATCTGCGGTCTGTCGTTTTACCCAGCGGCCTCCACTGAGACTGGCTTCTACCACTCTGGGGCTCCTCTGTGCCCCGCCTCTGTTTGGGGCTTCACAGGAAGGAGGCTGAGCAGGTTCGGCTCTGGCTGCACTTGGTAAATGACACGGGATGAGGGGTCTTCTTGCGACAGGGCTGGGCTTGGTGTCAGGGCACCACACTAGCTGCGGTGGGGGCTCGTGGAATGGACCGTGGCCTTGATGCGGTAGATATCAGACACAGCTGGCCCTCCCAGCAGACTGAGCCATTGTGTTCTTGCCTGCAGCTGCCCCTGTTCTCCATTGCCTGGACGACTGCAGGCTCCCTGACAGCAGCCAGACCCTGCTCCGGAAACTCGGGGTGAAGCTCGTGCAGCGGCTGGGCCTGACCTTCCTGAAGCCCAGGGTGGCGAAGTGGAGGTTGGTGGACCACGCGTGACCGCGGGTGGCCTGAGCGTCTGTTGGCGAGGCCGAAATGTGGTGACCGCCCGTGTTTCGGGTGGCCGTGAAAAGGAGGCTGACAGATAAAGAGTGTCCACGCGCTCACTCCTTAGTCTCGAGTGCTTCTGATTTTGAACGGGGCGGTCCCCTAGAGTTTTCTCCTGGCCCAGCCATCTCCCCGTCAGAGCAGCTGAGGTGAAGTGGTGGCGAGAAGAGTCGGTTTCGCACTTGATGCGACGTTTGGGCGCGATGCAGCTCTGCTGCCTGCGGCTGTGGGAAAAGCTCCCTGTCGATGAATCAGTCCGAGTCAGAAGCTTCTTGCAAAGAGATCTAGCCTATTCCTTAAGTTTGCCTGTCGATGGACGCAGTGCCTGGAGCTGGCCTGTGATGATAGATTGCTTCTGAACCACTGGCTCTCACAGAAATAGACTTTTCTACTTTGTACTGTTTTTTTTTTTTTTAACAGCCTTTAGATTTGTTTGGGAGGAATTATTTGACTAAGTTTAGCTTCTTAGCCTTTGGCTTCCAATTTTAGCAAATTCCAAAAAAAGTGTGCTTTGTTTTACTGAAATACCTTTTGGGTGTTCAGCGCACAGCTTGTTCTGTAAGAAGTTGTTTATGAGGCTAAATGTTAGTGGTTAGTTTCTAAAACACTGTAGGAAGTTAACATTCAGTACTGGATTAGGGTACTCCAGAGAGAACCAGTAGGGCGCCCACGCGTGCGTGAAGACTTACTGGGTGGCAGCTTGAGACCCGCAGGTGAGGGGGTGAGCTGGAGGCCCCGCAGAGCAGGAGATGTGCTTTCAGTGGAAAGCCGTCTGGCACGGCCCTGTGAGGTGTCTGTCTGAGGGCTGCCCTGTGAGGTGTCTCCCCTTCGGTTAGCTCTGCTGCTGCTCTGATTCGGATGCCAACTCCAGCGTGTGTGTGCTCTCCCGCACCAACAATGCTGTAGCACCCGCTGGGGGTCCTGTTTACTTCCATTCTGGTGCTCTCCCTGGAGACCGTGCAGACCCCACAGGGTAAGGGCTCAGTCCCACGAGACTGCCCTGCTTTTCGTGCCAGTCAGAAGTCCAGGTGGTCACCTGTGGTTCTGACCACTGTGGAGACCAGAGATGCCCACGATCCCTCCTTGAAGTCCATTAATTTGCTCCAGCGCTCACAAAACTTGGGGAGATGTTTACTCACCAAATTACGGGTTTGTTACGAAGAGATTTAACTCCGGAACAGCCAGGTGGAAGAGGTGCACAGGTCAAGGTCTGGAGAGGGGGCGGGGAGCCCCCATCCCCTCCCTGGGCACCACCCTCCCAGCACCCTTGTTCACCATCCCAGAAGCTCCCTGAGTCCTGTCCTTTTGGGTGTGTTTGCAGGCTTCATTACATAGACCGGAGTGATTAAATCACTGGCCATTGGAAGTTTATTTAGCCTCCAGCCCTAGCTCCTCCCTGGAGCCTGGGGGTGGGACTGGAAGTTTCAAACCTCAAGTCACGTGGTTCATTCCCCTGGCTACCAGCCCCCATTCTTAGGGGCTTTCCAAAAGCCACCTCGTTAACATGGCAAAGGTGGCTTAATCCAGAAGTGGACCAGGACCCAGCCTGAGTCTTATAAATCGCAACATCACAGTTGTGGAATAGTATCCCAAGATTCCTCAGCTTAAAGCATTTTTAGTGTCACCGTTTCTGTGGGTCTGGAATCTGGGTGTGGCTTAGCTGGGGATCTCAGGTCTCAGCCGGCTGCTGCCATCTCGGGAGGCCCCGCCCAGGGAGCACTCAGTTCCTAGGGCTGTCTGCTGGAGGCCACCCACAGTTTCTTGCCCCAGGGTTGTGCGGTGGGGGCAAGGAAGTCCTGGCCTTTTCTTGGCTCATCTCAGAGCCTCGTCCCCACAGAAGCAAGTCACTGGGTCTGGCTGCATCTAGGGGAGGAGATTATAGGAGATGGGCCACCTGGGGAACTACCTGCCACTGTCCTCTCACGGAGTTGGACACTGCTGTCCAGAGAGAGAGTGACTCGTTCAAGGTCACAGTCAAGTGTCCGAGCTGGTGCTCGAGTCCTGGGTTCGGAGTCGACCTCATGCCGTCTCACCCCCTTCACTCAGCTCAGCTTGGTCACCTCTGAGCTCCAGGCCTGTCCTGGCCACCCTCGAGTCAGGCCCATGTGTGCCTGACCCGGCGCAGCACGCGTCCTGCCCACCCTCCGGAAGGAAGGGCCCTGGCCCAAGTACCCGGCGCCCATCCCCTCATCAGCCCTGTCGCAGCCCTCTGGGTAGGACGTCATTTTACAGTGGGGACGCTGAGGCACCGGGAGGTTCAGGAGTGGTGTGGAACCGTGGCTGAGCGGGCCTGCGCCCCGGGAGGCCGCACTGGTGGCCTCTACTTGGGTCGGGGGAGGGCTGCAGTTGGTGCCCATGAGTGACTGAGGCAGTCTGAGGGCACTGGCGGTGGATTAGCGGGGCCGTCTGAGGTGATGGTGGCTCTGACTCGGGCCAGGAGGCACAGTGCAAGGGAAGGGTGCTGCCGCTGTGACAGGCCGAGTCCCGTGGCGGTTTGCGTGCACCTGCTGCTTCTGTCAGGGGCACTTCCTGCCCTGCCTCTCCGCAGCGGGGCCCTGACATTGCATGTGGTGTCCGAGCAGCCCGGAGTCTGGGTCCTGACTCTGGCTGTTGCCGTTCCTTGGCGCTCCGCTGACGACAGTGAGTGCTCGGTGTTCTCCCTGTCCAGCACGGCTCGGTAAGCATGTGGAATCCTCGGCACCCATTGAGGTTCCAAGTGACACTCGGTTCATTTCGGTCATGAAGATCATTTGCCTGCTAGGCTGTGACTGCAGGTCTGAGGTCACGTGTGGTCTGTGCAGGTACCAGCGTGGCTGCCGCTCCTTAGTGGCTAACCTGCAGCTCTGCACCCCGATTTGGAGAGAGCCCAGGATACAGTTAGAGATGCCAGACCACGAGGAGGACTATGAGGTCCCCGAGGAAGTGGAGAGCGTGATAGGTGCGTGGCCCTCCCTCGGGACGTCTCGCGGGGTGGGAGGGGCTCTGGCTGCAGCCGGCGCCTCTGAGGTGTGTGTGCCGCAGAGCCCTCTTCTCTCTGCCGGTGTCACGTGGCATCACACAGCCTGCCTCGCTGTTGAGTGAGCACGTGGCCACTGGTCAGCAGGCCCGTGTCCTCCTGACATGGGCATTCACGCCCATGGCCGTTGGAACCTGGACTCCGAGAGTCCCCGCTGTTTGCCCTCCGTCCCCACCCCTCCCTGCGCACCTCAGCGCCCAGTGCACTGCCCTCCCCCACGCCTCCCCTGGTGCTAGGCCCCCACCCCCTGCTGCACTCGCACCCGAGGGGGCGTGGTGTCTCCTGCGGCACCTGCCGTAGGCCCTGCAGCACCCCACCTGCTCCCTGCCCCAGGCCCCACCTGCAGGGCTCCGCGTTCAGCTGCTCCAGCCTCCTGCAGTGAAGGGCAGCATCTAGCCTGCTCCGGTGGTCACTCCCTGCTCACAGCAGATGTCGCGTCTGCATCTGCTGCCCCACGCCCCTGGGCCCCCACCTGCATTGTCGCAGAGAACGCCCAGGCCAGCCTGGGCTCCAGTCCCCACTTTGTGTCAGGCCTCCTGGGCTGCCTGGTGCCCATCAGGGTTTCCACTGCTGGGCTCGCATGGCCCTTCCTGGAGGCCGCTGACACCTCTACCCTCTCTTGGGCCTGTGTGTGGCTTTTCCCATAGTCTGGCCTGTCACTAAGACCCTGTCCCCAGTAGAGCACCTCTGTGTCCTCTTTGGGGAGGACACTGCGGACTCAGGCCTTCCTACCTGGCGCTTTCTACCCGTGACTGCTCTGGTGGGTGGATTTGCTTCTTGGGAACAATGGCAAAAGTTGGCTTTAAATCATGATTTAAAAACGAAGTGTCGTGGAACTCTCCTGAGTGACCTGCAGGGCGGGTCGCCTAGGTGCTGGGAAGTGAAGCAGTGACTGTAGGCGCTGACGGACCTGCCCCTGTGTTCTTCCAGAGCAGCTGCTGGTCGGGCTGAAGGACAAGGACACGATCGTGCGGTGGTCAGCGGCCAAAGGGTAGGTGCCCGCCATCACGCTGAGTGAGAGTCTGGGTCTGGGGGCTGACGGCCTACGATCGAGACACCGTGGGCTGCCGAGCGTTTCACTCGCTCAGCGTGTTACGGGGGCCGAGTGCTGCCGACCGCTGAGAGGGTCGTGAAACGTATGGTGAGGTTTTTCTAAGCTACGTTTGTTGCTTATGTTCTTTTAAAGCTGATCGCTGAGGTTGCCCTTCTGGCTGGAATGGGCGGGACTGTGAGCACGCCAGCTCCGCCTGGCTCCCTTCCAGTCTGCCTTTCCTTGCTGCCTGGGCCAGGACCCCACCCGGCTGGGGCTCAGTCGGGATGCGGGTCCCGCATCAAGTAGCCTGATGGGAGCCCACGGGTGGCATCCAGTGTGGAGGTGGCCCACCAGGCAAGAGGGTCTGGAGGGCACTGGGTGCCGGTGATGATCGGTGACTGACTGCACATCCCTTTTGCATCAGTCCCCAGAGGCTCATAGACCTGTCATTCAGCCTCGCTGGGCTCCCTGGCGGTGCAGGTGACCTTGTGTGGAGCAGAGCACGTGCTGGGCTTGCTTTGGCTTAGCTGCTCCGTCCCGTTCTCTGGAGGGAAGGACGTGGCTTGGGACGGCTGCTCAGCCGGCGAGCAGCCCTGCGACGGCCCTGTGGTGCTGAGCGACGGGCGCTGCTTCTCTTTCAGGGTTGGCAGGATGGCTGGACGGCTTCCCCACGAGCTGGCGGATGACGTGGTCGCGTCCGTGCTGGACTGTTTCAGGTATGTGTGGAGAGGGGAAGGAGCCCTGCCTCTGGCTGAAAGCAGTCTTTTATGTTTTATTTCCGTCGAGCTATTTGTCGGAGCCCCCAGAGTTCTTTTCCCTGTTTCTGAAGTACATTTGAGAACTCTAGTTGTTTCTAGTATGCTTGTTCTATCAGTTTAGACACCATTACATTGAAAAACCTTAAGAAAAAGGTGATCCACACACACACACACGATTACCCTTGGAGAAGACCTGTGTTTGGGAGTGAAACCTAGGGCTGCATTTCCCAGAGGCCGTCCTGTGCCAGTGGAATGTCCTGTGGAGCCACCTGTGGCTGTCGACACCTTAAAAAGAGGCTAGTGTGGCTGAGGTCTGAATTCCAGCTTTTACTTAATTTTGCCGGATTTAAATTTAAACAGCCACATGTGGTAGGGTCTGAGAAGCCTGGGCGGCAGACAGCCCGCCCGTGGCGTGGGTGTGGGCTGAGATGTGCTGGCCGGACTTTGGGGATGAGCTGCGGCCTGCAGGTCAGGAGAGGGCGGAGCCCCGGCAGCACAGGCGCCCCAGGCGTGCGCTGTCAGCGGCAGGCCCCGTGACCCATCTCCCCAGCTCTTCACTGTGCTCGTCTCCTGGTTTCAGAAGCAGGTGTTTCTGAGAGCAGGTGCTGTTTGCCAGGCTGCTGACCGCGCTTCTGCCCTCATGAGCCGTTGCTTTCTTTAGTGTTGCCACTGCATGTGGAACACGTGGTGTCGGCATGCCTGGGCGCTCAGGGTGCGTGTTAGTCCCCGAGGCAGCTCTGCGGGCCCCCCCCAGCACCGGCTCCTCCTAGCAGGTTGCTCCCTGCACTCCGCCTCGAACCTGCCCCGAGTGCAGGAAGCGCTGTCGCTGTGGGGCACACTGCGGGGTCCACGGGTGCCCCTGTGTGCTTCCCTGTCTGCGTGACAATTCTGCTGGCTTGTCGCAGGGTGGCGTCCTGCGTTTCTTTTCTTGCGTGATGGTGATGGGTGTGCTGATGACGCTGGGACATGCTGGGAGCAGAGGTGGCCACTGAGTGGTGGCCGTTGGTGTGGCTGTGGTGGAGCGTCCTGCTCTCGGGGGACGGCAGCGCTTTGAGTGGATTCTGGGAAGGGCTGAGACCCTGGTGTCCTGCACCCTTTCCTCCCAGCCCCTCGCATGGGGGCTGGCTGTCTGCTTCTGGCACTTTCTGTTCTCCTGTCTGCTTGTGCCCTCTGGCGCTGTGATGTTGTCTTTTTAACCTGCTCTTTCGCACGGGCACTGGCTCTCCCAGCGGCGTGGCCTTCCCTCGCGTCCCTGGCCGGAAGCCCTGCCCTGCCCTGCCGTGTCTCAGGAGAACGCACTGGACGCCTTTTGTCCTGAAACCCGCTCCTCTGGGCAGGCGCGTGGCCCCTGGTCCAGCTTGCACCTCAGTCTTGTTCCTCTCGTCCTCAGTTCTATCGGCTTAGACGCTTCCTCGCCTTCGCTGTGTCGTTTTCCCGACCTCTGGTTTCTGTGGCTAGGTCATGGGGGTGGGAGTGTTTTTCTTGCTCTTGATTCCCAGGCCGGCAGTCCAGAGCAGCAAGCGGGATATTGCAGGACGCCGTGTCTGCGTGGGCCGCATGAACTCTGCCCCTTGCTCTTGTCTCCACCCCTGTGAGCCCTGGGCCCTTCCGGCACTGTCCTGGGCCCAGGTCTGTGGCAAGACCTTGCCCTCAGCCCCTTGGCTGAGTGCTGGCAACTCCCAGCTCAGCTTATACCGCGAGGTCGATGGCCGTGTCTTGGGTGTCTACGTCCACATCTGCTGTGTAGGTTCAGCCTCGGGGCATGAGTGGGCTGAGGTCCATCTGCATGCCGGGCGCCCTGCAGAGGGGGCGCGTTTTCCGGAGTCCCACAGAGGCCCTCTGTCTGCTGGGAGCGGACAGAGCAGGGGCCAGCGGTGCAGGCAGGACATGCTGGTTCGCCTCGCTGGCTGTAAAACGCGCTCAGGCCACAGCCGATGGCAGGTGACGCTGCTTTTTCACAGCTGTAGGCCAGCGACTCTGCACACGCGTCGAGTATGGAAACAGGAGTCTGCACAGCTGGCGATTGTGTGGTGATGGCTGAGTCACCTTAGTGCTGATCTTTTATCAGGTTCTTTCAAATGTTACTGAATTTTTAGGAAAAGCCTGCAGCATCTCTCTCCAATTAAAATCCTAAAGTACGCAAAGTGCCAGTATTAAATCTTGAAATCAGTCATATAGCATTTGGGACAGACATTTAATAAAATATCTGTAACTTAAAAAAACAAGTATAGTTGGAATTATGTCGCAAATCGATGGTGAAGTCCAAGGGCAGCTTCTGTGTCTGTGTCGGTCACTCTGTCTCTGGAGGGCTGGGGCAGGGCCTGGCGCACAGAGGCACTTGCCAGGTGTCTATTGAGTGGACGATAAGCCTAGACTCTTTCCTAACTGAGTGTTCTCGTGCTTGTTGCTGGCCAGTAGTGCAATTTGGTTGATTGTCTTAAAACTTTTTGCCATCAAATTAATTTAAGGCAGAGGTTTATAGTTTTTTTGCTTGTTGGTGAAGTATAGTTCTATGTTTACACAGGCAGCGAAGTGTGGAAAGTCTCGACAACCTTCATCAATCTGAGAAATAGTTAAGCTCACGAATTAAGTGCCAGAGTTGCCCCTTTAAACAAGAGTGCTTCTAAGCCATTCCAGGAAAATTTTTATTAAACATAAAAATTTACGTTTGACTTGGTTAACTGGCATTAGAATTGTTTATCAAAAGTCTCTATTTCATAAGTGCAGAAACATCTCAATTTCAGTTGGAGCCGGCTGTGGGCAGCTGGGGACGGCCTCCCGTACCCTTGTGCCGCACGCCTCCAGGCATTGGAGGGAGCATGGTGTTGTGAGCCCCCGGCTTCTCGGTGGCTCGGCACATTGGTGGGGGGAGTCGTGGTGTGCAGTTGCCAGGGGGGCGCCTGGCTGTGGGGGCCCGTGGAGGACCCAGGTCTGGCTGTGCACGGCTGTGGGCTGTGCACACTCTCGGTGGCAGCATGCAGGCTGACCAGGGCCTCACACATGGAGAGCTGCCGGGGGGACCAATCCAGCCAGTTATCTTTAACCGAATTGAGTCTTGCCTTCCTTAGCCAGCGAGTCTTTTCAGATCGGGGGCAGCTTTCAGGGAGGCTTGTGGGCGTAGACTGTGCAGACTGGGCCTTGCAGGGGAGCCCCTGGTCTCAGGTACCCACCCGTGTGCTCTCAGTTTTCAGGAGACGGACAACGCTTGGCATGGGGGGTGTCTGGCGCTGGCAGAACTGGGCAGAAGAGGCTTGCTGCTCCCTTCCCGGCTGACGGATGGTGAGTAGCGCGGCTCACTTGCTCTGCACTGTGAGGACGGCCTGCAGCCGGAGGGGCGCCTCGCCTCGCTTGTGTCCCTGGGGTGGCCTGCCGTGGGCACATGCCCTGTCTATACCCTTGCTGGCTGACCGAGTGTCTCGGCCCCCTCCTCACACCCCCTCCTGCGTCCTGGTTGCTGCTTCTCCCTGCAGCAGGTATCAGTGCCACAGACGCACCGCACGTCCGGGTCTGGGGCCTCGCTTCGCTGTGACGTCGGAGATGCTGTTGTCCCCGGAACCAGTGTTCACCCTTGCCACTGTGCGCATCACCTGGAGTGATGCCATCGTCCGTTGGGACAAGTCTCACCCTGTGAGGAGTGGGCTGGAGGGTCTCAGGAAGCTTGGCAGTGGGCCTGAGCAAGGGGCTTGGGCACTGTGTGGCCGGCGCCAAGGGATCGGCGAGCCCCAGGCTTGTATATCCCAGCTGGTGAGCCTGGCCACGTGGGGGTGGACTGTGGGGCTGCGGCCACGTGAAGCCCTGTCTCTGGTTGGTGGGGACCATCCCGAGATGTGGCTGCCAGTGCCTCTGGATGGAAGGAAAGGGTACCTGTGAACGTGGAGGGGCCCAGCCGGGACTGCGCCCCACAGACCCACACGCCCTGCGAGGGGACTTCTGCCCAGAGCGAGGACGCCGCACACAGGTCAGCAGCGCCCCAGCTGTGGCCGGCGAAGCGCTGGCCGTGCCCTTGGCATCGCGGGGCACCGGAGAGCCGCAGCCCTCGCAGTTTCTCTTTCCTCTTTCCGCTGACTCTTTTCTCTTTGCTTATTTCTGTAGCAGCTTTCTTGAGCTATAATTTCTACACCACCAAGTTCACCCGTTTAGAGTGCGTAGTTCACTGATTCATAGTGTCTCAGTTGTGCAGCCCTCATCACAACTAATTCCAGAACATTTTCCTTGTCCCACAAAGAGACCCCGTGCTCGGGAGCAGTCCCTCCGCATGCCAGACCTGCAGCTTGCCCAGCCCCGGGCGCCCACCGGTCTGCCGTCTCTCTGGGTCTGCTGCTTCTCGGCGTGCCGTTCACGTGTTCGTCCGTGTCGCGGCGTGCAGCAGTGGGACTTCGCTTCCTCTTACGCTGAGCGGTGCTCCGCCCGGGCCTGTGCCGCGACCGCCAGTCCCTTTGCCGGTTGGTGGGCATCTTGGCTCCTGTGAGTGGAGCTGCCATGAGCGTCTGTGGACGTGGTTCGGTTCTCGGGTGCGGACCTGGGAGTGTACTGCGGGGCCGCACGGTAACCGACCGTAAGGAGTCACAGTACTCTTCTGAAACACTCCCACCAGCAGTGTCTGAGGCTTCCCGTTTCTGCACGTTCTCTCCTGTGCCTCCGTTTTCCTGATTGCAGCCGTCCTGGCAGGTGTGAAGTGGCATCTCACCGTGGTTCTGGCTTGCATCGCGCTGTGACGGGTGACGTTGAGCATCTCTTCACGTGCTGCTGTCTGTTTGGTTGTCTTCATTGAAGAAATGTCTGTCCAGTCCTTGGCTCACTTGAAAAATCGGGTATTTGCTATTTTATTTTTGTAAGAGTTCTTTATGGATTCTGGTTATAAGTCTTATCAGATATGTGACTTACAGGTATTTCCTCCCATTCCATAGCATCTCTTCACTTTCTTGCTGGTGCCCTTTGGCGTACCAGAGTTTGACATTTTCATCAGGCCTAGCTCTTCTGTCTTTTCGTCCATTGCTCGTGCTTCCGGTGTCAAATCTGAGAATTTGCCTGTCCCAAGGGCATGGAGAATTACTCTTGTGGTTTTATTTAATCTTTTATTCCCTCCTAAGTGACTTCCTTATGGAAATAGGTGCATGTGAGAGCGTGTGAGTGTGGTGTGCAAGTGTGACATGGATTGAGCTGAAGTCCACACCTGGCGGTGCTGACTGCAGTTTAGCTCGGAGGAGACTAGCACCTTCTCTTTGCTTCTCGTGTCTGAGACTGGCTGGCGTGTGTGGCCCATCACACGTACGATGTCGGCAGTGCCCGCTAGTCACACACAGGCAGAGTGAGAGTATGTGAGTGTGGGTGCAATAAATGAGAAGTGTCAAGCTGTTGCCCAAAAACAGTGGGACACGATGCAGGACGATCTTCGCTCCTGCCTGGCGGTGCCCCTTCTGTGCGTGGTGGGCGTGTGGAGCAGCTGAGCTGCCTCTTGTTCGGGGGCGGGAGGGGGTGGAGGGGGAGGGACACCGGCATGGCTGGCGCGCTCCCTCCTTGGTAGAGCTGCCATGGGGCCTGGGGTCAGCCTGCTCCTCTGGGGGGTGCCTGCGTGTGGCCTAGGCCCTCCCATTTGCAGAGTGCTGACCTCTCCTAACCGTGTCAGTCCCCACAGGCCCCATGTACCTTGGTTCCCAAGGGAGCAGCCGGGCCTTGGGAGGGGTCGTGCTGTCCAGTGCTCCTGTCGGGCCCTGGCACGCTCCCATTCCGATGTGTGTGTGCAGCTTTGTGTACTGCATGTTCCTGGCTGTGTGGACGGGAGACCATCACAAGATGCTTCGGCCTCGCACTTGGCGTGATCTGTTTCTGTGGTTAAAATGTTTAGCTTTGTGAGCAAATGCTGCATGCTTCATTTCACGCCCGCCCTTTGTTCCCTTCCTGTGGGGCGTGGCTTTTGGTCCAAAGTTAAAACCAGTGATAGGGAATAGTTTGCTCTGGGCCATTGGTAGGACTATTTAGAAAGGCCGTTGTCAGCATTTAAAAAATTTCAATGTTAATTCAAGGGTCCTTTTAAAATTTTTTTTTGCTTCATTGAGGTAGAATTCACCTCACATACAATTCACCTATTTAAAGTCTATAGTTCAATGGTTTTGGCATATTTCACAATTAATTTTTAAAAAACGCTGTAGAATATATAACAAATTTGCCATAGCGACTATTTGTAAGTGTACAATTCAGTGGCATTAATTAGAGTTATGATGTCATGCAACCATTATCACTGTTTCTAAGAGTTTTCATCATCCCAAAGGGAAACCGTCCCCACTGAAGGCCAGCTCCCCACTCCTCCCCCGGCCCCCAGGAACTAATCTGTCTGCCCCTAGGCATTCACCTGCTCTAGGACCTCAGGCGAGTGGGATTGTACAGTGTTTGTCCTTTCGTGTCTGACTGTGCTTGGCGTGAAGTCTTGGGGGTTAGTTCCCGTTGCAGCAGGGGTCAGAACGTCTCGTATGGCGGAGCGGCATTGCATCGTGTGGATGCTCCGCGTTTCACTGTCTGCTCATCTGCTGCGGGCACTTGTGACCATTGTGAGCAGGGCTGCTGTGAACACCGGTTCACGCGTGTCTGTCTGAGTCCTTGTCTTCGTTTCTTTTGGGGATGTACCTAGGAGTGGAATTGCTGGGTCACATGGTGACACTAAATTTAATGTTCCGTGGGTTTACCATGTTTTGTGCGTGAAGGTTAGAAGCTTTCAGCTCTCATGTCGGGTCATGTGTGACTGTGGAAAGGCAGGGTGGGTGACACAGCACGGCTGGGGTTTTGTGATGGAACCCAGGACTCCTTTGTGCCTTGAGTGGATGCAGAGGGCCGCTGGTCACTGGCCGTGCATGCTGCACTGGCCTGGAAGAGCCGCAGACCGGCCCCATGGGCTCTGGGGCCAGCACCTCTTTGGCGGTGAGGCAGGGCCTTTGCGGTTGGGAACTGTGGTCCTCATCACGTAAAGTGATGCCCGCCTGACCGTTGGGCGGGCCTTGAAGCCTTTATGTCCTCGGAGCCTTTGGACCTGTGTTCTTGCGTGTGTCAGCGTGAGGCCGGATCACGTCCGTGGGTGTGGCATTGGGTCCTGGGCCTGGAATGCGGCCTTCAGCGAGCGTCCCCGTGCTGCTGGCCGGCAGCAGGCAGGGCGTCCTGCTTTCGTGTCCTTTCAGACAGACAGAAGGGCCAGGCATGATCGGGTGTTGGGCAGGGGCTGTAGGGCGGGGATTGTAACTATTACCTTGGATGGTGGCACCTGAGGTGCCCTCAGGCCTGGTCTGTGGGGCTCACCAGGCGCTTGGATGCTTTGGGGCAGCCTGTAGCGGTGGCCTCCTGGGTGACCAGCTCTACATCCCTTCTTGAGGCGACATTGGTGGTTTTATCTAAAGTTACTGTGTTTGTCGTGAGGCACGCTGTTTGCTCTCCTGAATACCGTCATTTTAAAATAAAGCTGTCACATCACTCTTAACTGTGCATGTGCAGTGGGGCCCGGGCGTCACCATGGTTTCACACCCACCGTGGTACTTGTGAAAGTGTTTAGACCTTCTTCCTCGTGGGAATTTCTCCCCCTCCTGTCTTCTTGGTCCCGTGTCTCCGTTCACTGCTCCGAGTTTCCCCTCGTGTGTTTGTACCTGTGGTAGACCTTCAGCAAGAGGCTGTCGGAACGGACGGTCACGGTCACATTCCCTACAGCCGTGAGGTGCTAAGTACTTAAATTTTTTTCTACTTTGAGTTTTCAGAGACCTACTTATTGGGACAAAGTTAATCAGAACGACAGCACATAATGTTTTATTGGATGGCAGCTGTAGACAAGTTGGGTTTTTAGTCCAGGTGATTTTTTGTGAGTGGCGCTTCCACCTGGAGCGAGGCAAGCTTCTGCAGCGATGTGTTAGAGCTGAAAAGTAAAAACTTCCCTACAGACTAAGTGCTGAGAAGCCTTGTCACTTGCACAGGGAGCTGGGTGTGGCTTTTTTGCTTTAGCAGCATTTGTCCTTTGATCTCACCTGACAGCTCTGCAAGGACCTCCCACGTTCTGGTGCGGTGACTCATGCCCACCCTCCGCACCACACGCCCTTTCCGGGGGCCCTTGTTGACACCCCAGCCGGGTGTTGGATGAGAGATGCCCTGTGGGAAGTGGAGAAAGGGGACGTGGGGCTCGGGACGCCTGGCGGCCCGTTCTCAGGCAGCAGTTTTAGGGAGCGGAGGCTCTGAGAACCCGTTCTGACGTGCGCTGACACCCGAGGACCCACGGACGGTCGTCGAGGAGCCCCAGAGTGGGGCACAGGCCAGACTTGATGGCCGCTGGTTACAGGTGCGCACACACGCCCACACGTACATACATTCACTAGTGCTCACACACGTATGCTCATGCACACATCCACACACACTGACATGTCCACACATGCTCATGCGTGCTCACATGTTCACACGCTCACATGTGCTCACATGTCCACGCTCACACACGTGCTCACAAGCATGTTCTTTGGTTTAATTGCTTTCTCAGCCTTTTTCTCTTTTTTCACTGTTTATTACAGCAAAACATCGTGAAGTATAACAGTTCATATTTGTCTTCATTTTGTGTATTCTTAAAGTTTACCTATGAGTTTATTGGAAAATTAGCAATATATACATTATTTTAGGAAGTAGAAGATGAGGCTGAGTCAGGAAATTCACTGTAGCATGAGGAAATAGAACATATTGATGATAGCTTTGCCCGTAATACATTTTCCCCAATGGAAATAAATTACTTGTATAAATAGTCTCTTGGTGTTTGAGTATTATTCAGTCATAACAGATCACAGTGTTTTTATATACAGCACGTTAATGCTAGTACTGAAAAAGTTTTTTTCTGGCATTTCCAGTAGTTGCTTCAAAACACAGTTAAAACAATTTGTTTTAGTGCTAAGATGTTTATGAGAAAAGTATTTTTAAAAGATTTCTGGTCGCTTACACCTAAGAGTTATATTTCAGTTCTATGTGTTTCGTTTGACATTTCACAAAAACAAAAACCAGTGGTTAACTCATCAGTCTGAGTATGTCATTCAAATATTTTTACAATCCAGAGTGGAAGCACCTTTTAATATTCGTGCCTTGTATTTACAAAAAATAGAGTTGCAGTTTTTTTTACTTTTTGAGAAGAAAAGAGAAACTGCATTGTAACAATAGGCCAGATGAGAAACAAAGGTGCCCCTGAAGGTTTGGGGCGCTACAGTCTGCCTGCGAAGGTGCGGAGGCCGCAGCTGCAGGTATGGGCGGGCGGGCGCTACGATACCCGCTTTCTTTTCCGGAGCGTGAGGACTCTGGCCGTGTCGCTCGGCTTTGTCTTCCTGGCTCCCTGCTGGGCCTTGCCTGCGTCCCGTGGGCTTGTCCTCTTCTGCGCTTTTGGTCTGAGGTCACTCTGGGGCTCCGGGTTTTCTGTGGCATTGAGGGCGGGTGTGTCTCGTTGGCAGGCGGACTCCTGGGCGGAGGGCTCCCCATCGCCCACCCGGACAGTGCTCGGGCTGTAGGCTGCCAGTTGGCAGAGGGCCACGGCTGCCGTCTGCTTCTGCTCATCACTGCTGTCCACTGCCCGTGCGTCCTGGGCCTCCCCAGCGGGGGTTGTCCCCGGAACCTTGGCGCCAGGGCTGTCTCGGTCGGTCTCAGCAGGGGCTGGCCCGTCTCCGGCATCTTCTGGCTCAGTTTCGTGAGCGGCGGCGGCAGCAGGCTCTGCTTCTCGCGGTGGGCTGTGAACGGCAGGCCTTGGGGCCAGGGCGTTGCAGGGGTCCTTCACTGAGAGGTTCAGAGGTGCGTCCTGCAGCTCTGTGAAGTCTCCGTACACGGAGTCGTGGGCCACCAGCCGGGCCTCGGGCTTTGTGGACAGGTTCAGTGGGGCCGTCCTGGGGCTGTCGTCCTCTGTGCCGGCAGGCACAGCCTCGGCGCCCTCGGTGGTGCCCCTGGTCTGAGCCAGGGTGCTGTCATCTGCGGCCCCAAGGCTAGAGGAAGCAAAGAAAAGGCTTAGTGGGAGCCCTACTTAGCAGTGCTGGGGACACGCCGAGCAGCCATGGGCTCGCTCCCAGAGCATGGCCTGGGGCGCCGCGTCGGGGGTGTGGAAGGGGAACGGTCTTACCTCGTGGGAGACTGGCCTCTGTCCTGGGCCCCTGGGCGCTCCGCGCTCCTCCTGATGGGCTGGAAGGCCGTGAGGCTCTGCTCTGCTTGTGGGAGCCTCCCCAGGGTGCTCACGGTGGCTTTGTCCGAGTGGCCGCACAGCCCCGCACACGGCTGGCTTGTCTGTGTGAAGTTGGTGGGGCTCGGCCGGCCCGGCGAGCCGGTGGCCGCACTGCCCGCACGTGGGCTCATTTTGGTCCCTTCTGTGTCCCTCCGGCCGTCTTTGGAAGGGTCTTCGGCCTCGGGAGCCGGGCTCTCTTTCTCGCAGCCCATGCGCTTCCTGTGGGCGTCGGAGGGGCTCGCCTTGGATGGGCCCGAGGCTGCGTAGACTGGGGCGGCCTCTTCCAGGAGGTGAGAGCTCTGATCTCGGGAAAGGCTGGCCATGGGTGGGAGCCTGAGCCCGTAGGCGGGGAAGGCGGGCTCTGGCCGGAAGAAGCCGTACGGGACGGGCAGGGCGGACTGGAACTGCTGCAGGAGCCGATAGTGCTCGTAGGTGGAGGCCGGCGCGGGCACGTGCTTGGGCATCGGCCCCGGCTGGGGCAGGAAGTGTCTCTGCTCTGGGGCCCCGTACACTGACAGCAGGGCCGCGTCGCACTCGGGCGGGTTCCCGGCCAGTAGGTAGGGGGAGTAGATGGTGGCCAGTCCGTGTTCCGTGTAGAAGTGAGGCGGGTACTCGGGGACTGAGGGCTGCACATAAGGGGAGAGGGTGCCGAAGCCCTTGGCAGCTGGGACTTTAGGGGGAAACTCGGGCGGGAGGAATGGCGGGCCCACTTTCCACGGGTAGCCGGGTGCGTGGAACGCAGACTTGGGGTGGAAGGTGGTGGCCTTGGCGGTGGGGCTGGGCAGTGCCCGGGCCTCAGGAGCCTCGGCGGGTCCGGGCCCTGTGAGTCTGCGCTCTGTGACGGGGACAAAGGCCGAAGGCCGCACGAGGCCTTCCGGAGCAGCCTGGGTGGCCTCGGGGGCTGGGCTCGGCCGTGCCGCGTCCTTGGGCAGAGCAGGCTTCTGTCCGGAGCCCTTGTGGGCTGCGCGTGTGGGCACGGCCAGGTTTTCCTTGGCGTCCTCCCTGGTGAGGCCGAGTGGGAGCTTGGCGTCTGGGTGCGGGAGCCCGTTCGGGATCGACTTGGAGGGCGTGGATTTCGCAGTGGTCTCCAGCTGGTGGGTTTGCTTGGGGTCTAAAGAGTTGGATTTGGGGCACTTGGGGACGCGGTCCTGCTCTGACACTAAAGTAATGGAGTTTTTGCAGAGACCGTACTTCATGTGGTTGAAGAGGTGTGACTTCTCGTTGCAGGTGAAGGGACACTGGAAGCACTTGTACTTGAAAGGCTTTCCCGGCGGCCTGGGGATGTAGTGTGGCTTTTTTGGTTTCCGCTCTTTGAGGAGACTCATCTTTCTTCCGCTGTCCTCCCAGGGGCTCTCTCCCAGCTGGCTCTGTTCAGTTTGGACTCGGTGGCCGCGAAGATGTGTGTGGCCGTGGGGGCGTGTATGGCCGTTTCTCTTGGCCTTCCTGGCCACGTGCTTTTATTTGACGCCGGCTGCACGTGCCCCGGGCCTGCCGAGGCCAGTCTCGTTCATCTGGGAACCAGGAGCTGCAGTGGAGAAGCAGAGCGTCAGCGTCAGCGTCAGCAGCAGCTTAGGACTGACGGGGACCTGTGCTGGCAGTGGGTAGCGGGAGTTAAGCGAGGCACAGGCACCTGGAGAGACAGGAGAGACCGCCACCGCTGTGGCCGCGGGGGTCCGGGCTCTGGGACGGGGTGAGCACCAGCTGCCCCTGCTCAGAACTGCCTGCCACCTCCCCCCGCCCATGTTTTCTGTTCTCTCAAGGCTGACCTGAAAGAATTAATCTGGGGGCCGAGAGGAGTGTCCTGTGTGGCATGGTCATGGTCAAGTCTGAGAATACCTAAATTCTCTTGAGTTTGGGGAACTTTCACCCTGTGACCTGAGGCCTCAGATGCCTAGCAGATTGTGGACTGAGAGGGCTGAGTGACCATTGGGGTCCCGCCCTGCCCTGTCCACGGAGTTTCTGATCCGAGTGGTGTCACGACGTGCTGGTCTGCGTGTGCTGAGCGTGACTGCAGGGGGCCTTGGGGTGTGTGCTCACGTTCACCGAGGACCATGGCCGTGTGGCTGTGACGTGCAGCAGTGCCCTGTGACAGGTCGGCCCTGTTTAGTCAGTTTCTGTGTCCTATGCGGGGGCATCACAAGTGAAAGACATTTAAAAGGACGGTCCCGCCTGCTTCCAGAGTTTCACGTGGACCGTCAGCTTTACCCGTGGGCAGCACCCGTGCGTTCTCACACACCCGTGGGAGTGCCGGGCTCGCATTGCCTCACATAGGTTTGAGGGGCTGTCAGTGAGTCCATGAGTGACTGACCACTGGCCACCTCGTGAACGGTGGGGAATGAGTTGGCGCATGAACCCCGCCTCTGCCTGGTTGGGTGACCAAGAACATGGTGGGCCGGGGCGCCTGCCTGCCTTCCCTGTGCTTTTCCAGATGGCAGAGCCAGAGCTTTGCAGCCCTCACGGTTGGGGGCAGGGGGGCGGTACCCAGGAGTGAGATGGCTGGTTCAGGCTAGGGAGCTATCCAGCCTTTTAACCTTTGGGAAGTGGCCTTTGGCCATCTAAGCCTCAGGCCATACCCACCCAGGTCCCTGACAAGCAGCGGTAGCCCCGGTGGCTGGTGGCCATGGGGCTGTGCCCTCCTCTGGAGCCCTTGGTCCCAGAAGGGGCTGTGAGTGTGTGGCCTTCCAGATATCTTTGCGGAGGGTCCTACTTTCCCTGCCCACCAGCACCCCCAGGCTCAGCCCAGTTTCCGGCAGAGGCCGCTCTGCCTCCCAGCCTGAGAACAAAGCCGGAGTCTGGGAGGATCCCAGGCTGGCTGCTGGAGTGACTGAGAGAGCCGTGGGTGGGGACAGCTGCTGGGAAGTGTGAGGAGCCCAGGCCCAGCGCTCGAATTTGCATGAAAATGTGAAAAGGAAAAGCCATCAGCTTCTGCTTGTTTCCAGGTTGCTTAAAAATAAACTTCAAAGGGAAGGATTGAACAGAAAGGCTCTGCTGCAGCTCTGTGCTAGGGACTGGGTAGCCATAGATTCTCAGCAAGCTGTCAGATTTTATTCTCAGCATAAAGTGGTTTATCTACTCATTTATTCATGTTTCTTAAAAAGACAAACCACCACTCTCCTGCCTCTGGTGAGCTCGTGCTACCGGCCCTTTCAGAGGGGCACATTGGCTGCGAGGGTGCCCAGTGGGAAGGAGGCTCTGCGGGTGCCTGCAGCCTCCTGAAAATTTTTGCAGAGCCGGCAGCGGGCCATTTTGAGTGAGAAGGGAGATTCTGGGCGCCCCGCAGCCGGAGAGGGGCTCCTGGGCCATCTCAGCAGGCCTTGCCATGGGCAGAGCCAGGCATGGGGCGCCCGGTGCCCAGGTCACCCTGCCCCTCCTTTCTCAACGCGTGCTGCCGCGGGGGCTGCAAGGCTTTGTCAAAGCCCAGCAAATTAGAACGCACGATCATAGCTCTGAGTCCTTCCAATTTCCCTTCTTATTATAGGCAAAAACGTGAACGGATTCTTCATGAGTCTAGCTTATTCCTTGAGGGGCAGATATGCTCTGGGCGATGAAAGCACAATTTCCTCGCCTCCGTCAGGAAGCAACTCGATTCCAGCCAGGGCCGGGCCAGCTCGATAAGTCAGCGGGGCCTGTGCTGGCATGTCTCATTACGCTCCCTGATTCTGAAGGCGTGAGAACCTCTGCAAGGCAGGTTCCCATGATCGTGTAGGATATGTTATGGCAGAGATCTGAAAACTGATGATTTCATCACTAGCTGCGAGCAGCATGATCAAAATGATGACAGTTGCAAAACATCTATCAGGTGTGAGCCCAAAGCCCCAGCGATACCGAGAGTGGACACGGACCCGCCCCCCGCATTGAAGCGCGCGTGAGCTCAGATGGGCAGAGCTCCCTCGGGATTTAAGAAACTGGTGATGTTGGTTTTACATGCAGTGTTACTTGGTATTGCTGGTACTTCAGGCGAAAATATAAATACACCCACATGGGTTGAGTTTTCTCAAAGGTTTACCGGAGGCAGCTCAGGTGTAAGTTACAGTATCACCCAAAATAAGGATCTGAGAGGTGATGGCTGTTATGTCAGCATACACCTTTTTCACTGAAATGAGGCTGTGTGTAGAGTTTTGGTCTGGGCCTTTTCATCCTCAGTTGGCTGACAAGGACAGTTTCGGGAGAGCGGTGCCCATGTTCTAGGAGGCGGGCATACTCCAGGGTCTTGGGATTGGGAGGCCAGCCTACGTGGACGCCCAGGGGCCGCTGTGTCGGCGACTCTGGGCAAACTGACCTCAGGGCTGCACCGTTCACCAGTTAAAGCAGGAGGCACAGCTGCTGCAGGCGCCAGTGGGGACGAGCGGGCTCCCTGGGCTGCAGAGGTGCCAGAGGAGTGGTGGGGCAAAACTGAGACTCTCGTCAGCTTTCGAGGGGACCGCGTGTGAAACGACGCGTCCCTGCTCCTGCCCCAGGGAGCCTGCAGGACGGAGGCGCGGTAGCCGCTGCTGGAATGCAGCGTCTGCCAAAGCCAAGCCGCAGAGCCCTGAGCTGTCCCTGTGTCTGGGGTGGACCGGCCCTTGGAGGCGGTGAGAGGGTCTCACGCCCTTCCCGGGGGCGCAGCCCATGCCCGTGCTAACGCTCGTCTGCAGAGCTGAGGGGCGGCTTGCTAAAGCGGGGCCTGCGGTGGGCTTTTGCGGGCTGCGGTGCCGGCGTGTTTCCACGGTCGGGTGGGAGCCCGCTCCTGTGGGGGGCTGGGGAGGCACAGGACCTTTGAGCTCCCTTCACTCTCACTCGGTGCGCTCGGAGTCTGCGGGGTCGTGGGCCCTGCCTGCTTCGCAGAGGGCTGTGCCCCGCCTGCCTCCCCTATGCCCGTGAGTCGCTGGCAGCCCGGCGACCACCCTTTCAGAGCCACCCACACAAAGCAGCTGATGGGCGCAGTGTCCACACCCAGGGCAGAAGGCGGGGGTGGTGACTTGAAGACACGCCCAGGGCCCGCTGTGAGCTTCTGCAGGGGCTTCCTCCTCTCCCCTGAGAAAGCCCCTTTGTGCCTTCTCAAGCATCTGCAATGTCTGCTGTGTGAAGCCGGCAGGCCTCTCGCCGGGCGGCCCTGGTGGCTGCGTGTCCACCCTGCTGGCCACTCATACTGGCGGGCGGGTGTCACGGAACTGCCCACACAGCTCCAAGCAGCCTGTGGTTTCGATTGGCCACAGGGCTTTGTTTGCTCGTTTCTGAAGTGCTAACTTGCCAACGACTTGATGGGTCTCTGAGTGTGGACGAGTAATGGAGCTGCCTGTCGTCAGGACCAGAGCGAGTGGCTGGCATGTTTAAAGGGTTTCTAGGGAGTCTGAACTCTGAAAAAGGCGAGGGGAGGAGATTTTTTTGAACTTTGATAGGACACACAATAGAGGTAATTATAGCTTGACTTTATGGGACATGGCTGTGCCGGGCTGGGCAGCCGAGCCCGTCGTGCCCATGAGCCTGTGCTCTGGCCTCACGCGAAGACTCTTCCAAAGGGCCCTGGCACAGGGCCCCGTCAGGTGGAACGTCCTGAAGGGCATGCTATAATTACAATATTGTGAGGTGGCGTTATTGCATAACTCAGGGACACGCCATTGTCGCCTACCCACTGGGGTGTCGCAAGAACGAGATTTGTGAGTTTTACTCTAATTGAGCTTTTCCAGTGATTAACCACCACTCCCTCCTGGACTTTTGGTTCTTTAAAATGAAGAGTAAACTTGAGGACAGCCGTGACCTGGGGAGGACAGCTTCCCGGAGTGTGATTTGGAGGCCCGGGTCCAGGGAACAACTGGAGGCTCTTCCTAGTGTCAGCCGGGGGTCCCAGCTTACAGACGAGCGCTCCGAGCACTAGGGCAGCTTTATCGTTCGGTGGCCAGTCACCAGAGCCACGAGCTCAGCGCGCCTGCCTCGTTCATCCTCACAAAGGCAAAACCAAACCAGTTTAAAGCTTTGGAAGGGCTTTGCTAGTGCAAAAATAATAATTAGAACAACCCATGTAGACAGATTTTGCTTAAATGACGTCTGTCTTGGCTCAGACTTGGCCAGTAATCTGGTCAGTAATTGTTCTTACACAGATTTATGAGAAACTTTACAAAGGAAAGAGCTCTACTTTTGTAGATATGAGGATCTAATTTCCCTAAGTTTTTTATACCCATATTTCAAAACTACCTAATTTAAACTTAAAAAGGTTTTAAAATTAAGATATAGATTCAGATCAGCAATTGTCTCATCGCATGTATAGATCTTTTTATGTTGAAATTCATCATAGCTTATTTTTAAGGTGAACAGATAGGCAATAATATAAGTTTGAGCTTTGTATTAAATTTTACGAATTTCGTGGTAGAAATGAGGATTTAATCTCCAGGTAAGCATGTTCGTAGGCTTTGAATCAAGTGTGAGCCTTGTTAAAGTTTTGTAACAATGGTCTCCACTGCCCGGTGCACCTGCTGGGTCCTGAGTAACCCTCCAGCACAGAGCAGGGCAAGCGATCCACCGAGCCAGGGAGTTTAAGTTCCATCCGAGAGTAGTTTGGAAAGAAAACACGGATTTGAGAAGAAAAGGCAGGTACTTACCGGTGGCCGGCAGGGCTGGGGGTGCGAGGTGCTGGCTGTGGGGACGGTGCCCAGGGAGCAGGCTGTTCTCACGCCGGCTGCTCCCTGAAACTGGAGCACCGGCCGGTGGGAGGGGTTTAAGTGCAGGAGCCGAGCCCTCGGGGCGTAGAGATGCACCTGATATTCCCTCCTGCCCGCAGCTACGATTCATGTGTTTGCTCCCACGTGTTTGCACCCACCGAGCTGCTCACAGCAGCCTCACCCACGGACCACGGTGAGCTCCACTTGTGTGCCTCCCAGAAGCTCCTTCCGGGCTCTGAAGTGCCTTGTTACTGTCCCCAGACGCTCACGGTTAGAATGGGGACTAACTGGGTGGAGGTCAGGCTCGGATAAATCCCTGATGTTGTCATAAAGACAGCATGTGTGACCTGCGGGGGGCAGCAGGTCAACACTGAGGTTTAGTCTGAAATGTGTGTCCCCGGCTGGAGGCTGGCACCCGCAGTGTCCCTGGCCCTGGTCTGGAGGCACCTTCCTTTCTTGTTGCCTTTTTCCCATTGCCCTGCGCCTGGCCGACTTTGTCCCTGTCCCGCCTCACAGCTGAGAGCGAGAGCCGGGAGGGAGGGAGACGGCCTCTGCTGCTGCCGCAGAGACCTGCCAGCACAGGCTGGGACAGCACCGAGCCGCCCGCCGCGGGGAGCCCTGGTGGGGCTCCGCGCCTGGTGGCAGTGGGGGTCCCGCACACTCCCTCTCCCCGCCTCTCCTCTGTAAGTAACTAGGACCCGGACTGAGCCAGTTGTCCCTCTCCCCACGGAAGCTGCTTGCTGCTGAACCCGGCTGTCTGCCCCTGGCCGTGAGGCTGCAGTGTGCTGTCGGTGTGGGGACGGGCCGGGGTGCTGTGAGCGGCTCGGGCGTTGCTCGCGCGTGGCTCCTGGCACAGAGGTGCGGGGCCGGCCTTCCCAGGCCAGATCTTGGCTGTTTGTCTGTTTAAACACTTTAGACTTTAGAGTCTACTTGGCTTTGCTTTCACGTTGGATTCTGAAAAAAAGAGTCTTAAGTGACTTTTGTTCACCTTAGACATCCGTGTAATTTAGAGTAAAAAGTGGTTGTGGAAGTCTCGTCACAAAAAGCAGCAGTCCCCCGCTGCTCCCTTGCTGCTGCCGGGGAGCAGGCCACCCCGACACTCAGGCTTCAGCACCGTTGCGTCACGTCTCCTGACGCCGTGGGTCGGGAGTTTGGGCAGGCCTCTGCCGGCGGTTCAGATCCCGTGGGCGTTGGCGGTGCTCGTGCTGTCGGCCTGCAGGTGCCTGGTCTGGGGGCTCCCAGATGGCTCCACTCACCTGCCGGTGTCCTGGAGGGGACAGCGGGGCCCCTCCCTGTCCAGTTAGTCTCCCTCCGGGGGCCTCTCCAGGCGGGCGGTTGGCCTTCTGTGGCTCAGGACTCTGACAGAGCACGGGCCACCTTCCGGTCCTCGGAAAGGCCGGGCGGAGAGCCAGTCATCACGAGGCCCCCCGCCGCTCTTCAGCGCCCAGACTCGCGGCAGGGGCTGCCCAGTGGCCGCCCCCTGCCAGTCCCTGTGCGGGGCATCGCTTGGACCCCCTCTTAGCCGAGTGCTTTGGTGCTCTCACCTTGATGCCAAGACACGTTGCCCATCGCTAGTTCCGCTCCCTCCACTCCTTCTTGCTCCCAGTTTTGGGTGTTGCTTATTGGCTCCTCCGTGGAAGATGAGAGTCTCCTTCGGCCTCTCTGCCTGCTCACCTGCCTCCCCCGTCCTGGGGTCTTCCTGACCTCCCCTGTGTCGGCCCCATCCTGGGTCCTGCGCCGTCTCTTGGGCTGACCTTCACCTTGGTGAGCAGCACGTGGTGGGTGGAGACGCTGGGTGACTGGAAGTGTCCGCCTTTCCCCGCTGCCTGGCTGGTGGAGAACCCTGGGCCAGAGGTCACCCCTGCACCGGTCCTGCTGTTGGGAAACTTTTTGCCATTCCGACTACTGGTCCTTCCCCCCTCGCTCTAACATGGGACATTTCACACGGCGCGCGCTCAGGCGCCCGACCCCAGACCCCGCGTGAACTCCCTGCTCTGCTGCCTTTCGCGCCTGGCGCTGGGTGGCCGCCCGTCAGTCCATTTCAGTCACTTGGAGGTAAGCCGCCACGGCGCCACCTCTGAGCACTGCAGCAGGATGTTAGTGTTCGGTTACAGTTCTTCTCTTAAAGGTAAAGTTTACGTTCGGCACAGGGCGCAGATCTCTGGAATCGGTCTGCGAGTTTTGGGGCGCGAACTCCCCTGTCAGGACATGAAGTGGAGTGGTCCCCACTCCAGACTGCGGCAGCCCCTGGGGTTTTTTCCCGTCGTCGGTTGGTTGTACTTATTCTAGGGTCTGTGTAAGTGGTGACTCTGGGGTCTCGGTGTGGTTGGTGACTGGGGTCTCGGTGTGGTTGGTGCCTGGGGTCTCGGTGTGGTTGGTGACTGGGGTCTCGGTGTGGTGCTGCTGTCCCCTCCGGTGGCTTTTCCTGTCGTCCTCGGCGTTCTCTGTTTCCTTGGCTTGGTCTTCAGCCCTTCTAGGATTTCTTTCGTGCTATTACAATTTTTGGTTTCCAGGAGTTTTTTGTTCTCTGGATATTGCTTTTTTTAGTGTCTTACGTAGCAGTTGCGACGGCTTCTTGTACTTCTCTGAGGATTTTGAGGATTTGGGGGGCGGGCGGGGGGGCTCTCCCTGCCTCGTCTCCATCCCTTCCACAGCGGCTTTCCTTTCTCAGCGGGCCCCTGCTCCCCACCTGCAGAGACTCAGCTGCTGTCTCCGGCAGCATGGGGGGCTTGCGGGGTGTGCTCCTTCCATGACGGTCCCCAGAGGCCCACCCCCCCAAGTTATCTGGAGCCGCAGGCCTTGAGCCCTGTGGGGAGACTGCACACGCATTGGGGAGGGCCTGGGTTCCTCCGCTGCACGCAGGCCAGGCTCTGTGGTGCACATGTGTGTCCACGCTCTGCAGCCTCCCGAGAGTGGTTCCCACATCGCCGTGTGTGTCTTCCCTGCCCTGTGGTTAGTGCCTAAAAAGGAAGGGACCTCTTGTGTCACGGGCAGTGGGACTCGGCCCCCCGTGCCGTCCGTCTGCCCACTGTTACCTGGAGACCTGTGCCTGGGGTCAAGTCCCTAGGGGAGGTGATGGGGAAGCAGCTGGCAGGCACGGAGGGCTTGCTGGGAGCGTGGCACTGTGTTAAGCACTCTCCCTGCATTAACCCGTCGAGTCCCCATAGCGACTCCACGAGAGGGACCGTCACGACTGGTTCGCGGTCACAGAGCACAGAGAGGGATGCGCCCATCCTGAAGGGCGACAGAGCAGGGCTGCACCACAGCCGAAGGGCTGCCCTGGGAGGTACTGCCAGTGGGAGCCCAGGGGGGCCGCGTGGTCTTGTCATCACTGTCGCTCGCCCCTCCCGGTCTCCTAGCCCCTTCCGTCCTGTCCTCGCGGTGACCCGTGGCTTGCTCCCCTGTGACCAAGACACTCCCCGACGGGCCTCTGGCTTCGCATCTGCAGGGAGGCGTGCAGCGGGCGCCTGCGTGTGTGTGTCCTTCAAGGCTGACGTGTGTGCAGGAATGGCAGCTGTCACAAAACGGCCTTTGTGAAGGGCACAGGTTCCCACGTTTCCGGCCCTACCTGTAGGTTCAGGGTAGCTTTTATTTTAGTCATTTGCTGTCTTTGGGGGCGCTGCACCCAGAGGGGAGGAGGAAGGAAATGACAACTCCCCAGGAGTTTCAGGGCTTGACGTTGGTGTCCTTTTCTGATTTGGTGGTGGTCAGGAGGGCCAGCGCTGGCTCCCGTGCCCAGGCTTAGCGCAGGTCCCCTGCGATGTGGGCTCCACCCTTTGGGTCCTGTGAGGTGTGATGGCCACGTGCTGCTCCTCTGGAGCACGTGCTGGCAACCTGGCGGGACCATCCAGCAGACCAGGCTCCTGGAGGGCTGGGCAGCTGCGTGCACGTGTGTGTGTGCTTTCACATGCGTGTGCACACGCACACGGTGCTCGCAGGGAGGAGGGTTATGCTCCGGCGTCCCACACCATGGCCTCTGTGTGCCCAGCAGAGGTGACTCCTCGGGGCTTCCAGGCCATTGGCCACGTGCAGGGCCCTGGGGCCGCCTGCCTCTGCTCTGTCCTGCTTCTGATGGGCACTTGCAGCCCGCTTGGTGGCACACTGCTCCTTTGGCCCCTCTCCTCTCCATGGCACTCTTGTTCCCGTGTCTTGCGCTTCTTGCTGAGGTCTGGGGTGCTGAGCTCTGCTGTGCCATTGGACTCGGGGTCATGCTCTGAGGCTCGTCCTGCACCACAGGGGCTGGCTCTGGGGTGGATCGGCGGCTCCCCGGCCCTTTGGGTGCTCGCCGGCCGGTGGGCCTGCATGCAGCTCCTGGCCCTGTGCCTGTGCAGAGGCTGCCAGCTGGGCCTGGAGCCCCGTCTTCCAGCCAGCAGCGTGGGAGCAGCTGTGCACTGGGGGCTTGCCGCCACGAACTGAGCAAGAGGCTGGCACTGGGAGCCCCTGGAACGAAGTACAGCCCCGTGAGGCAGCTGGGCGTCTCTCTCAGCGAAGCCCTGGAGTTCTCGTTTTAGGAAACTCCCGGGACGATCAAACACTTGAGCATGGAAGGCAAGAGGAAGCGGAGTCGGCTTGGCCATGTCGCGAAGGGCCACGGCGCGGGCGAGGTGCCCGGGAGCCCCGTGCGCAGCACGGGGAGTTTAACTTGCGTGCGGTTCCAGCAGCGCTGCTGTTTGGGGTTCCTTGGAGCTGGGGCTACTTCGTTGGAGGGAGAGGCACGCAGGCCCTTCGCGACCCCCAGGAGCCGCAGGTTCTGGGTGTGTGGCACACAGCTCCTGGGCCCGCCCAGCTGACATCTGCCCGGAGGACCTGGGAGTCTGAGTCCTCACAGTGTGGGGGTGTGGGTCGGGAGAGGCGTCTGGGCGAGAGACCCCTGGCCTGTTCTGACAGGGTCCCTGCCCTTGTTCCTTCTGGTGCCATCGCTGTGGCTCCTGAGAAGTCTTAAGTGAAACCTGTAACCTGAGCCAGGGCTAGGGCCGCCCGCTCGGAGGGCTGCTGGTGACCCCTAACCCCCACTGCTCCGCAGCGTTCCAGGAGCAGGCCGCGTGGCGTCAGTGCGCCCTTCGTGGAGTTTCCGTTGAAAGGGGCTTTTTACGCGTGGGTACGCCCACTGTTGCCTACGGGAGTCATTTAGTTCTGCTGAACAAGGACAGGTAAAGCTGTCTCACAGACTTCCCTCTTCCTTTTTCCCTCGTGCTACAAACAGCCTTTGCTAGGAACATGACAAGGGCCCGGAGCAGACTGAGGGGCGGGGCCTGCGCTTGTGGGCTGCACCTCCGCCCCTCCCCTGCCCGCCTGTCCTGGCCGCCTCAGCGCGTGGCACCCGGCCCGCTCTGCCGGCCCCTGTGCTGGCGCCAGGTCGCCCTGAGAGCTCGCCCCTCGAGGCCGAGTCCTGAGTCTCAGTTCCTCCATGGCAAAGAACCTTTTATTTTTGCAGACATGGTTTGGGTTCTTTTCTGCGTCTTCCTGACCTTTCACTGGTTTGTCCTCCTGTGTCTCATGCTCCCAGGCTGGGTTTTGCTGGTGTCTTTTGGCTGATGCTCTCGGGCTCAGACCCTCTGTGGCATCTGTGCGTGTCCCTCGCCTGCCGCTCCTCTCGCGTGGTCTAAGGGGATTCCTTAGGGGCCCGCTTCTGGCAGTCACGAGGTGCCCTCCCGCCCAAGCGTGTCCTGCAGTGAGCTCTCGTGTTGCTTCCTGGGCACCCCAGTCCCGGCATCACTCAGCTTGGGCTTCTGCGAGCACTCAGGGTGTGCACGGCCCTGGGCTGGGGCCTCGGTTCTCATGGGCACCCCTTCCTCCGCAGCCCCGGCCAGAGCCGGCCTCTGTGGGCAGTGGCACTGGCCCTTCCTTCTGCTAGCAGTTCCTGCGGGAGTGTCCCTGGAGCCACGCAGGGCCTCAGGGGGCCCACGGCCGCTGTCATGAGTCGGCCAGTGGGTTAGAGGTGTTCCCAGGTGCTCTGTAGGTTGTACTTGCCAGCAGTGATTGAATTCACAACCAGATAGGACCTGTGTCCAGCAGATGGCCACGCGCAGTGCTGTTCTCTGCACTCAGATGAACCCCGCACCCTTGGTGCCCGGGTGCCTGCGTGTCGGTGAGGAGAAGAGGGGCTCATGCTGAGCCACATGGCCCGCTCGCCCCTGCATCTCTGTGCCATGATGCTAAGGCAGTGCCCGCAGGACGTGACCCCGGGGCTGCGTGGCTTTGCACGGCATCCTCGTGGCCAAGCTGGGAAGTCCCGTCCACACCAAGTATGGGCGCTCGGAGGCGGGAGGAGCTGCGGGCATGTGCTCCGAGGGCGGGCTCCAGGTGGCACTCTTGGAGACTGTCCCTGCGTGGGTGTGCATGGCCCCCGTCTTCCCCCGGTCCCTCAGGACCCTCCCCTTGGTTCTTTCAGACCCAGAGCTAGTTTCCGGTCAGCTCTGTAGCAAGGTGCACTTGCAACCCCACACTCCCCGTAACCCCATGATGCAGGCGGTGGGGCGGCTACGGGCTTCACCTTGCTGGTGAGTTGTTTGAGCACATGCTCAGATGTCCCCTGCACATGCCCAGTCCTGCCGGCACTAGGTCCTGCGGCAGAGGCTGCAGGTGTGTAGACTGGTCCCTTGGCCCATGGCCACGGCAGCCCAGACCCCCGCACAGATCTGCATGTGGCTATACCACTGCCGGATGCTAGTGCTCGAGTTATGCTCAGGGTGTGAAAAGCAAAAATCAGCAGGTACGCCGAGATGCATGGGCAAACCTGGTGTCCTGAGAGCTCACAGCCCCTCTCAGTCGTTGACCGGTCACTGAGCAAATGAGCTAGTGGGGAGACACGATGTCTCGTTTGGACGACAGAAACTGCAGCTCGACACACTGGAGGGACACCACAAAACCACATGTCCTCTGGGCCGGAAAACAAGTCCCAAGACATTTCAAAGAATGTCTAGTGTACAGACTGCATTCTTTAACCAGAAAGCAAGGAAATTAAAAGTCAGATGCATTAAGATAAAGGTAAGGCTCCAATTTTCAGTTCGAAAACACAGATTTTTAAATAACACATGAATCAAAGAAGAAACCCTAATATCAGTGTACGATGGAAATGTGAAGGTGGAGCTGACGGTAACAGAATTGTCATGTGTCAGAGCTTTTGAGATGTGGCTGACAGTGAACTTGGAGGGAAACTTAAAATCTTGAGCAGCGGTTGTGACACTGTGACCCCCGGGCCCGGACTGGCCCTGGCCTGTTTCTGTATAGCCTTGGAGCCAGGAAGGGTTTTTCCTTTTCTAAACGTTGTTAAAAAAAGAAAGGAAGACAGCCGGTTGCCTGCA
Organism: Pteropus medius; assembly: GCF_902729225.1. Taxonomy (NCBI): domain Eukaryota; kingdom Metazoa; phylum Chordata; class Mammalia; order Chiroptera; family Pteropodidae; genus Pteropus; species Pteropus medius. The sequence continues at coordinate 217,481 of NW_024355990.1, read as the reverse complement.
AAGCCTGGGCTCCTGGGCTCTGGCCTTTGGGAGGAATCATCTGCTGGCCGAGCGCATCGCAGGGAGGAGGGACGGCTCAGGCTGGAAGGGCGAGCGGGAGCCGCATCAGACATCAATGAAAAGAGGAAGCACAGACGGAGGGGATGAAAGCCAGCAGTAAATTCTTTGAAAAGGCCAGTGGAAGAGATAAACTCCTGGCTTACTGACAGAGAAGGAGAGGAGGCGTAGACTCCTGGACGTTTCGCCGGGGGCTGTGACACCACGGAGACGGAGAGGGCCACGAATGCCTTTGCTGACCAGTGTGCCGGGATCTCATTGGAGGAAGCAGACTTGCCTGGGAGTGTCTGTCGAAATCGAGTCCGGCAGAGTGGCAGGCAGTGCGTCTGTGCTTCGTGCCCTTACTTATAAGTTGGGGTAATAACCACCCGCCTGTAACAGTTCCGCTGAGATAGATCTTTCATTCCATGCCGTTCACCCATTTAACGTGTGTGGTTCAATGCCTTCCAGTGTATTCAGTCAATTCTAGAACATTCCCTTAAGCCAGGAAGGAACGGCACAGCCCTTAGCCGTCACCCCGAGACCCCCCATCCTTTTAGCCCTACTCACCAGTCTCTTCTGTCTCTGTGGACGGGCCCATTGCAGGCATTTCTCACGAAGAGACAGCGTGTGGGCTCTGGGCCTGGTCCCCTTCGCTCGGATTGCGTTTTCAGGCTTAGCCACGTTGTAGTGGGCGTCAGCATCTCACTTCTCTCTGCGGCTAAAGCCTACACCATGGTATGGGGTATGAGTTTGCCAGGACTGCCGTGGCGGAATACCCCGACTGGGTGGTCTAAACAGATCTTGTTCTTCCCCACAGCCCGAAAGCTGGAAGTCTAAGATCAAGGTGCCGGCGGGGCTGGCTTCTCCTAAGACCGCTCCACTCAGCTGGTAGGCGGCGGCCTCCTCTCTGTCCTCATGCAGTCGTGCCTCATTCTGTGTCCTGCTCTGTTCTTAGAAGGATGGCCGTCAGGTTGGATCGGCCCCCCCCGCCCCCATGCGGCCTCACCTCCCGCTAGTTACCCCTTGGAGGGCCCCTCTGCAATCACATCGTGTGGCCCTGAGGCTAGGGCTTCTGCAGATACACTCGGGGGGCAGCTCAGCCCACAGCCTGTGGAAAGACCTCATCTTCTTTAGCCATGGGCCCAGCAGTGGACATTTGGGTCGATCCCACCTGTTGTTGGGGATGGTGCCGCCACCAACATCGGTGTGTGTTTCTCTTGGGTCCAGACCTGGGAGTGGGACAAGGGGCCGAGTGCGCGTCGGGCTCGGAACGCTGTGCGGCGGGCGGTGCGTCCTGCCGAGGCGCTGGTGGCGGTGGACCCCGACGTTGACGCGGCGGCCCCGGCCTCCTCTTGGTTCATGTTTTCCCAGTATCTCTTTTTCCTGTCTTTTCTTTTAAGCTTTTTCACATTCTTACATTTTGGACACGTCGGAGTGAAATTCCACCCGTTGGTTTTTAACGGGTGAGGCTAGTCTAACAGTGACACGTAAGTGCTGACACTTGAGTTTGGGTTTGCTTTCCCTGTGCTTAGAGAAAATGTGTTCCTCTTGCCTTTCTAAAAAATCGTGGTTTCTCTCGCACCCTCCCCACCATGCCATATCTTGCTTCTCTATCGGCTTAGAAATTGCATATCATTTCTCTTCTTTACTGACAGTCTTCAGACTCGTGTCATGAGTGTTTAGTGTCTTGACCCACGTCGCAGTGACGCACAGCGTCTGCGACCCGGTCCCTGCTCTCCTGGCCTCGGCGTCGAGTTTTCCCGTCTGTCTCTTCGTTGAGCAGTAGTTGTTTATCTTAAAGACGGTGTTTGTTCAGATGGTTTGACGTGCACATAGAATTCCTCTTGTCGCCGTTCTTTTCCTGTCCCCAGCTTCACCGCTGGGATGCTTTTACGATCTGTGGTCTTTTAAAGTCTCTTCAGGAAAGGTGTGTGAGTACAAATTGTCTCTCGTTCCTCTGCAGTTTCTTTCCAGCCCTCATTCCTGAAGATAGTTGTTGGCACGCCGCTCCCAGCCGAGGCCCTTCCTCTGCCCCGCGTCGCCCGCGGTGGGTCGCGAGGCCGTTCCTGCAGGCGCGCTGCCCCTGGTCTGGCTGCTTTTCTGATTTTTCTCTGCGTTTTTGGTGTTCTGCAGTTCACCGCGACGAGTGTAGGTGTGGACTTTGTATTCATTAGCTTGCTTCGTTTTCTGTATCTGACTTACATCTTTCATTACTTCGGGCAAATTCTCAGTCATTGATTCTTTTTAACTGTCTCTTTTGTCTGCTTTCTCCTTTTGGGACCCGGAGTGGCGCTCGGTGTCTCCATCTTTCTCGTCTTCCGTGTTTTCTAACTCCTCTGTGTGGGCTGCGTCCTCAGTGATTTCTTCAGCTCTTTCATTTCCCATGCTCTCTGAGCTCCTGGGCCTCCTCTCTGTCAGAGCCAGACCCTGTGTCTTTGGTCCCGTCAGTCACACATGTCATGTACGTTAGGTCTGTGCGCGGCGCAGTATGCATACTGTGTCCGTCTGAACAGGTATCTGAAATTGCTCAGTCACTTCTGATGTCTTATTTGTAGCTCGTTTTTGATTTCATCTTTTACTGAACATTTCATGTAGAGTTTTATGAAACCGTTACCTGAAAGTTCCAATATCTAAGCTCCTTTGGGTTTAAATCAGGTGATTTTTTTGTTTGTTTTTTTTTTTTGGCTGACGCTGCTGGCCAGGCTACACCCCGTGTGCGCACCCTCTGCCATGCTCAGTCTCTGACCCCTCTGCCGTCCTGTATGCTGACCTTGGAGATCCTCCCCTGGACTTCTTCCTTGTCCCACCGTCACTCTGAATTGCCGTGCCAGGCTCCCCTCTGCACGGGTGCCCCATCACTGCATGTGGGCTCCCACCCCAGTCCTGCTTGTAGCTGCTGCCCTTCTCTGCTGTGCCCGGTGGCTTCAGGACGGGATTATCAGAAAGGCAAAGCCAAGGTGTTTGCTCTTAAAAACAATTTCTTATTGTGTTGTTTTTAATTGAGGTAAAAGTCACATCATAAAGTTAACCACTAACCATTTTAAAGTGAACAATGCAGCCACATTTAGTACATTCACAGTGTCACTTCTGTCTAGTTCCCAAACGTTTTCTTCACCCTCAGAAGAAGCCTGGTGCCTGGCCCCCTTACCCTCCCAGCCCCGGTCAGCCACTCACCTGCATTCTTTGTTTGTGAGTTACTTCTGGAAATGTCACGTAAATGAGATCACAACGTATGGGCCTTTCTGTGTCTGGTGTCTTTCGCTGAAGTTCATCAGCGACGCAGCATGTGCCAGAGCTGCGTTCCTTTTCGTGGCTGAATAATATTCCACTGTGTGGATGGGTCACTTTTGCTCCCGTTCACCAGCTGATGGACAGTGGGTTGTAACCACCTTTTGGCCACTGAATAGGGCTGCTGTGAACTTTCATGTACAAGCTGTTGTTTGCACACTTGTTTTTAATTCTTTTGAGGATATACTTAGGGACGGACTGCTGGATCACACGGTACTCTAACGTACTGGGGAGCCGCCAGCCTGTTTCCCCAGCGGCCGCATGGTGCTCGTCCCCAGCAGCTGTGCACGGGTCCCAGTTTCTCCATATCCTCGCCGGCATTGATATTGTCTGTGTTTTTTTTATTATTATTATAACCAACCTAGTAGGTGTCTCATTATGGCTTTGACTTACACTTCCCTAATGACTAAATGTCAAGCCCGTTTCCATTTGTATATGTCTTTGGAGAAACGTCGATTCAAGTCCTTTGTCTATTTTAAAATCGTTTTGTTTGTCTTTTTTTTGTTGAGTAGTAAGAGTTCTTTGTATGTTCTGGATTCTAGACTCTTATAAGATGAGATTCCTTTTCAAAGAATTTATAGTCGAATGAGAAAATATAAAGCACGTCAAAGTGACATGTGTTTAGAGTTTATACTGAGCATATGTACGTGTGGGAGCCACGTAAACCCTGTATCACATGGTTTTACCTACGTTATTTTTAAGAGTTGAAATTCGTAGTTTGGGTCACAACTAAGGTTGTGACAGGAACATGAGGTGGTGCAGTTGTGTGTGTTTTATACACTGCTCCAAGTAATGTCTGTCCACATAATTTATTATTTTAGACATTTTGATAACATTTATGCTATTTCAGTGTAAAACCTTTTTATGAGTTTTTAGTAAGAAATCTTATTACCTAGAAGAAACCCTTTACCTACTAAATTAATTTCCACATCTTCCCGAGTTTGTTGTCGGTTTCTCGAGCAGCAGGCCCATTGGGGCGTGAGACACGGTGCAGGGTGGCTGACGCGCTGGGGAGTTCACAGGTACAGGTGAGGCAGCTGGAGAATCCCACTGCACTTGAATTTCAGGTTTGCTCGTGAAAGTGTGTGAGCATTTCTCCTGTGACGCTGCCCTTAGGACTGTCTGCTTGGCTGGGTAGGCCATGTGGATGCAGGACGTGGCTTAGGCTGGTTTGTAATGTGCCTGGGGTCGCCACACTGTCTTTGTACCTGTGACTATCCTTCTGGCCCCTCTGGGCGAAGGCTGGCCAGTGTGGACACGCTGTGTGCGGAGGCCGCTCCCTCAGCAGCCTCCCGGGCCCAGGTGGGCAGCTCAGTGCACAGCTGAGCCCCGGCTGCCTGTGTGGCCTCTGGTGGACCTGCGGGGAGCCCTATGCACGCCCTGAGGTCACTGCACAGGCTCTCTGGCTCAGGGAAGCAAGCCCATGGTGGGGCCCTGAGTGTGCCCCTCGCTGTCATGCCACACAGGGACACGCAGAGGCTGTTGCCTCTGGTCAGACAGCCAGCAGGAGGGAAAAGCACGAATATCCAGATGATAGGCCATTAGTATTTGGTTAGCGACAAGCCAGCCACTGTCTTTAACAAAGTTATCAAAAAAGTTTCCTTTTCCAGTCACCAGCAGCTTATAAATCTCTCCTGGGTCACTGGAGAGATGGGCCGCCGTTCTTCCGAAGCGAGGAGTGAGTAGTGGACCCCACAGCTCAAATGATATGCCAGGTGAGATCATGAATAGGAGGCCAGTAGCGGACAGCCGAGAAGTGGTGGTGTGGACAATGAAGGCTGAGGTGAGTGTGGACAGCCAGGCGGGTGAGTGTGGACAGCCAGGCGGGTGAGTGTGGACCGTCAGGAACCGAGGGTGAGCCTTGCAGCAGGTACACGGGATGCACATGATGAGAATCGTGGAAACCAGGGTCTCGGTCGGGACACAGGCTGATTCAGGGGTGCGTGAGGGCAGGGCTCCTCGGGGAGGTCACATGAAGGGCCATAGGTGTGGGGGTCTTGTTGCTTTCTGGACGAGGGGAGGGGAAGCCAAGCTCTCCCGGACGTGGCCCCGCCCATGGGCGAGGTCACTGGTTGGACAGTGGCTGAGGCTTAACCACCAGGCAGTGTGGCTGTGAGAGACTCTTAAGTCTGTGATCAAAGACTGCTGTTACACTCACCTGTGCTGGCTGTCCACACTCACCTGCCTAGCTTTCCACACTCACTTGCACTGGCTGTC